>NW_017217879.1:0-12246 GCF_001704415.2 Capra hircus | reverse complement strand
CGAGTTGCGGCAGGTGCTCTCGACTTACGACGGGACCTCAGGGACGCCGCTGGTGGCCTCAGAAAAGGCCAGGCCCCAGGCGAGTTGCTCGGGCCTCTCGCGATTCCTCTCCCGTCGATACCGGGGCTTAAGACTTGTGTGGAGTCGGTCCGGAACCTGAGGATTCCTCTCCAGTGCTGACTTGAACTTGGGGTACTTCTGGAGTCTCCCCAGGGGAGTCAGTCCCTCTCTCGAGTGGGGCATGCACGTGCGCTTTCCTCCGAGCTGTAGCAGAAGTGTCACGCTTCCTTCGAGTGGATCAAGGAATCTGTGGCTTTCCCTCGAGGTTTCCCCACGAGGCTTTCCCACAGGGCTGTCGCCACGTGCCACCGTGGTGTGAGTCGATCCTCGGCCTTGAAAGTCGAGGCAGTGCAGGGAAAACAGGTTTCCCTGGAATGGACTGAGAAATCTGGGGACTCTGGGAATGTGGCATGACCCTGGAGTTCCTCTCGCCTTTCCTGTGGAGAGCACCTCCTCTTGAGATGCGACGGGAAAGCCGGGAATTTTTTCCGACCACGCAGGAAAGGATCCCTCCTCTCGAGCTAGGAGGAGGAAACGGGGCTCCTCTGGAGGTGGTCGGGACTCTCTTGCTTCCTCTCGAGTGGAGACGGGTATGTCGGGGAACTTCTTGAGTTGCAGCAAGGGTGTGAAGGACCCTTTGGAAGTTCCAGAGGTTAGGAGTGATTAGCCTCGAGACGCCTCAGCGGAAATGGGCCTCATCTCGCCTGGAGGGGAGAACCTCCTGTGTTTTCTCGAGTTGCGGCAGGTGCTCTCAACTTACGCCTGGGACCTCAGGTACACGCTCTGGTGGCCTCAGGAAAGTCCAGTCCCCATGCGAGTTGCTCGGGGGCCTTTCGGGATTCCTCTCCCGTCGATGCCGGGCCTAATACCTTGTGTGGTGTCGGTGCCGGAACCTGAGGATTCTTCTCCTTTGCTGACATTGATCTTGGGGTACATCTGGAGTCTCCCCAGGGGAGTCAGTTCTCGTCTCGAATGGGGCCATGCACGTGCGCTTTCCTCCCGAGCTGTAGCAGCAGTGTCACGCTTCCCTTCACGTTGATCAAGGGATCTGTGACTTTCCTTCGAGGCTTTCCCACGAGGCTTTCCCACGAGGCTTTCCCACAGGGCTGTCCCACGTGCCACCGGGCTGTGAGTCTATCCTCGGATTGAAAGTCAAAGCAGTGCAGGGAAAACAGCTTTCCCTGGAATGGACTGAGACACCTGGGGGACTCTGGGAATGTGGCACGACCCTGAAGTTCCTCTCGCTTTTCCTGTGGACATCGCCTCCTCTTTAGATGCGACGGGAATGCCAGGAATTCTTTCCTGACGACGCAGGGAAAGTATCCCTCCTCTCGAGCTATGAGGCGGAATCGGGGCTCCTTGGATGTGGTCGAGACTCTCGTGCTTCCTCTCGAGTGGAGACAGGTATGTCGGGGAACTTCTTGAGTTGAAGCAAGGGTGTGAAGGACTCTTTGGAAGTTCTCGACGTTAGGTGTGATTAGCCTCGAGACGCCTCAGCGGAAATGGGCATCATCTCGCCTGGAGGGGAGAACCACATGGATTTTCTCGTGTTGCGGCCAGTGCTCTCGACTTACGACGGGAACCTCAGGGACCCGCTCTGGTGGCCTCAGGAAAGGCCAGTCCCCATGCGAGTTGCTCTGGGGCCTCTCGGGATTCCTCTCCCGTCGATGCTGGGGCCTAAGACTTTGTGTGGAGTCAGTGCTGGAACCTGAGGATTCCTCTCCAGTGCTGACATGGATCTTGGGGTACTTCTGGAGTCTCCCCAGGGGAGTCAGTCCTCGTCTTGAGTGGTGGCATGCAGGTGCGCTTTCCTTCTGAGCTCTAGCAGCAGTGTCACGCTTCCCTTCGCGTGGATCAAGGCATCTGTGGCTTTCCCACGAGGCTTTCCCACGAGGCTTTCCCACAGGGCTGTCCCACGTGCCACCTTGGTGTGAGTCGATCCTCGGCTTGAAAGTCGAGGCAGTGCAGGGAAAACAGGTTTCCCTGGAATGGACTGAGACATCTGGGGGACTCTGGGAATGGTGGCACGACCCTGGAGTTCCTCTCGCCTTTCCTGTGTTGAGCGCCTCCTCTTGAGATGCGACGGGAATGCCGGGCATTCTTTCCCGAACAAACAGGGAAAGGATCCGTCCTCTCAAGCTAGTAGGGGAATCGGGGCTCTTCTGAATGTGGGCGGGACTCTCGTGCTTCCTCTCGTGTTGAGACGGGTATGTTTGGAATCTTCTTGAGTTGCAGCAAGGGTGTGAAGGACCCGTTGTAAGGTCCAGATGTTAGGTGTGATTAGCCTTGAGACACCTCAGCGGAAATGGTCCTCATCTCGCCTGGAAGGGAGAACCTCCTGGATTTTCTCGAGTTGCGGCAGGTGCTCTCGACCTACGACGGGGCCCTCAGGGACCCGCTCTGGTGGCCTCAGGAAAGGCCAGTCCTCATGCAAGTTGCACGGGGACCTCTCGGGATTCCTCTCCCGTCAGTGCCGGGGCCTAAGACCTTGGGTGGAGTCGGTGCCAGAACCTGAGTATTCCTCTCCAGGGCTGACATGGATCTTGGGATACTTCTGTAGTCTCCTCAGGGGAGTTGTCCATGTCTCGAGTGGGGGCATGCACGTGCGCTTTCCTCCCGAGCTGTAGCAGCATTGTCACCCTTCCCTTTGCGTGGATCAAGGGATCTGTGGCTTTTCCTCGAGGAATTTCCCACGAGGCTTTCCCAAAAGGCTTTCCCACAGGGCTGTCCCACGTGCCACCGTGGTGTGAGTCGATCCTCTGCTTGAAAGTCGAGGCAGTGCAGGGAAAACAGGTTTCCCTGGAATGGACTGAGACATCTGGGGGACTCTGGGAATGGTGGCACGACCCTGGAGTTCCTCTCGCCTTTCCTGTGGACAGCGCCTCCTCTTGAGATGCGACGGGAACGCCGGGAATTCTTTCCCGACCACACAGGAAAAGGATCCCTCCTCTCGAACTTGGAGGCGGAAACGGGGCTCCTCTGGATGTGGCCGGGACTCTCGTGCTTCCTCTCGAGTGGAGACGGGTATGTTGGGGAACTTCTTGAGTTGCAGCAAGGGTGTGAAGGATCCTTTGGAATTCCAGAGGTTAGGTGTGTTTAGAGTCGAGACGCCTTAGCGGAAATGGGCCTCATCTCCCCTGGAGGGGAGAATCTCCTGGATTTTTTCGAGTTGCGGTACGTGCTCTCTCCTTACGATGGGGACCACTGGGACCCGCTCTGGTGGCCTCAGGAAAGGCCAGTCCCCATGCGAGTTGCTCGGGGGCCTCTCGGGATTCCTCTCCCGTCGATGCCAGGGCCTAAGACCTTGTGTGGAGTCGGTGCCTGCCGGGGTCCAGCCCCGGTGGATCCAGGGAATTCGAAGGGTGGACGGTGTTGGCGTGGAAAGACTTGTTTGTTTATTAATGTAAGATTAGATTAAGAAACTATAGTGTAGTAAGAAGATTAAGTGGAGGTAGAGGGCTGAATAGCTTGGTTTACGCGGAAGGCCAATAAAATTCCAGACAAGGAATTTGCACCATCTACATTGGGCCACCAGCGCCCGCTTGAATATCTAAGGGTGCCTCGCCTTAAGCTCCCTTTCGTGCGGGTCTTAACAGCTGGGGCAAGTAAGTAGACCTGGCGAGCCTCCGCGCCCCAGATGGAGATTCAGCCTGAAGTTAAAGTAAAGAGCAGAGAGAGGGAAGGGGAGAGAAGAAGAGAGAGAGAGAGACATGGGGGGAGCCAGAGTCCCAAGAAACCAGGCCGAGAGACTAGTTCGAGAAACTGGTCCGAGAAACTGGCCCCCATCCTTTATTGTTCAGAAGGCCTTTTATACTTTTGATAAAACACGGAGATCAATGGGTAACACAAAATTATGTAGCGTTCGCAATCCAGATTCTTTCCGTATATCATTTTGTATACAAAAGGTCTCAGGTGATTTACATTATCTTTTGGCCAAGAGGCTTGTTAACACTTTTTGGCTCTCTTCCTTAATGAATGTTAATTTTGTTTCCCCTGAAATGTTTTTTTTTTTTTAATCTGCATCTCCTTAAAGCATTAAAGTTACATCTCTATAGAACAAAGGTGCAGTGGGATATAACAAAGAAGGTACTTAACTCAAAGATCTAATGTTGCTAATACCAGGTCTACTACTTGTTTTTCTATATACCAACTATATCTAAAAATAAAGGATATGAAAATTTGGCAGCAAGCATTGACCCAAAAAATGAAACCTTTAATCAGTCCTATTCTAAAGATTTTGACTCCTCGGAAGCTCCTACATTCCTAGGATGTTTTAAGCTTCATGTGCCTCCTGCGGTCAGGAGGCCTCAAACAATCACAAGCGCAGCTGTAGGAGTCATGCAGGCAGGCTAGAAAGCCATCGGAGGGGTTTTTGGATTGAAACACTCTTTCAAATGCAGAAGACTAAAGCCCTGATTTGACTTTTTCCAGAAAATGTCAGAAGAGTGGAAAAGCAGAGCACAAAAGCCGGCAGATTTTTGTTGGGGTACATGCTTAGGAATTTCCAGAGGGATCCCTGAAGTCTGAGCACGCCTTGCATATGTCAGCTTCCTTCCTCATGACCTTGTCACGGGCGGATTCCTCACACTGGCTCCCAGCATCTCACCCTTTTTTATTTTAAATAATTAATTATTTATGTTTAAAATCAGGTGCAGTTCGGTCGCGAGATTCCGAATGCTCTGCCGAAGAATCTAGACAATACAGGGAAGAATGATTACGAGGAGCAAGATTATAAAGAGTAGACAGAATAGTCTTTCCAGAAATGAAGTTAGAGAAAGTGTGGAAAAAGTCATTGGCTTCTCCTGCGGTGGTAAAATCTAATCGGGAGTGTTCCAAGGTCTGAATCTGGTTATGCAGTTTCCCTAAGTCTAAACTAATATCTGAGCTGTTCCAAAACACCTAAAACTTGATTTTTTAACATATTGGGCATTTACACTTGTTGAGTCAATGACCGCTGCCATAGTAACAATAACAGTTATTGTAACACAGCAAGAACATAATTATCATATCAATAAGTTGTTACAGTTACAGGACATCTTTAAAACCACAAAAGAGCAGACATTACTTTGAGGAGTTAAACAAGATGAAAACATCCATGGTTCACAAGTCGCTACATTAGGTACGTTAAGTTTTCTGGAATCATTGGTGAAAAGAAGAACATAAGGAGAGGATAGACAAGCCAAAATAGAGTAAATAGAGTCATTTTCTGGTTGGAGTTTGCGCTGCAGCAGCTGTTAGTCCCGCTGGGATCTTGATGTTTCTTTTGCCTCTTCTGCCGGTGGGAGCAGCGGCCTTCACCCCGCCCTCTGACACTGGCGCTGTTACGGGGCTGCGAGTGCGGTGCACTGGGTTCCGTCAGTCCAGGCTGGCCCCGCCCGCAGCTTTTGGTGCACGGCTGTTTCCCGCAGCGGTGGCGGCAGAGAAGTTCCCTTTTTCTTTTGTGGCGAATCAGTCTGTCCGGGATCCAAATTGACGAATCTGCACCCTGTGGAAAAAATATAAACACTTCCTCGACCCGCAGCAAATTCTGGGTCGGGATCTTTTTGTTATCTGGAGATCTTTTTGCTTTACCAATGGCTTTTTATTTTACTGTTCCAAACGAATCAGCATTTAACTTATTACAAAGAGAACATGTTGTAAAATCTGATGGGGGAAAACTATACTTAATTTCTCCTTTTTTAATTTTTGAATTAACAAAGCACGTGAGGGTAAATGATGCAAGATCTGATCACAAGAATTTCCTATAGCAATCTGCCAATCATCAAACATTTGAAAAGCATCAAGTTGTTTTTTGTTATATGGAATTACAATTTTTTGATGGCTCTTTACTAAACAATTTAATAAATCAGTATGCTTGAATTAATCTTTTAAATTAATATGGCAGTAATTTTTTCTTAGGTCAGAGGCCATTGTTCCACCAAGTTGGGATAAGATAAAACTATTTTTGGGGGGGTCATTAGATGGAACCAATGGGCCTTCTTGTCACAAGCATCCTGTAGGTATACATTTTGTGGCAAGAATAATTTAATCTCCTTTTTTGGCAATATTAATCTTAATTAACTGATCATTTAAAGCCTCATTCACTTTAACGAAAGCCAACTGTGTCACACTAGTCAACTTTTTCTTAGAACTGGGATTAGGATTGTTTATTTTTTCAGCAATCAAACAAAAGGCTTTAAATCTACAAAAGTCAGTTTTAAATGTGGGCATATCCAATTAATATCACCTAATAATTTTTGGAAATCATTTAAAGTTAGTAAACAATCTCTCAGCAGCTTTAAAAGGACATTATCAGTTTTAAAAACTTTTGGCAGACCCAAATATAAGAAGCAAGAAAAGCTTTTTTAATGATCTTTTTATAACCCAAATCTGGTCTATAGCCTTTTAGATGACAAGTAACCATTTAATCTTTGCTTGAATACTTCCAGCAACGGGGAGCTCACTATTCACCAAGGTTTTTAAAACTCTCTCTCACCTCTTACTCTATAGCATTTTTATCCTGCATACCACCTTTTCTAATCCCACCAACTCCTTTTCAGTAGTATATATGTTGGCCAGGAGCTGCGCTAGTCTCTCAGCAATGTAAGAAACGTCTTGTCTATTGTCTAACAGCCATGACATTTTATATCTTTTAAAAAATCTTTTAAAGGCCTAGAAGCTGCAATTTTTTGCACCCAAAAAGCTAGATCTAGATCCTCTGGGGCTTTTTTTGTCTGGTTTTTCTGTCTGGTAATAAGGTAAAAGCAAAAGCTGTGCTATTTTTTAATTTTAATTGCACAGTTTTAGCAGGTGGCGATATCAAAACTTCAATTTTTTTAGTATAATCAGAATTTACTACACAAGACACTACCGAAATTTTTTGAAAAGAAAGCAAGCTATGCCCCAGCACAAGTCTTACAATGTCCTCAGGCAGGGGACTAGCCACTGGAATCTGAGTCAGGAGCTATTATTATTAAGGTGGTGGAACTGAGGTCCAGGCCTGAGCTACCTGGGGTTGTTTGGTACGGCTTGTTATCTCTGTTTAGCAAGACATTTTGGCAAAAAATGTTCTATTTGGCCTCAAGAGAAACATTTTGCATTTGTAAAGTCCTTTTTATTACGAATATTTTCTTTTTTTTTTTCCTGTTTTTTCTTCCTTTTTTCTTTTTTTTCTTTTTTTTTGTTTGGGTGAGGCCCCTCCTGAGGGATTTTATGCAAGGAGCAAGCTCTGTTTTAAAAGCTCTTTTGCCTCAAAAAATATTGTCACTATCGTTTTCAAACTTAAGCAATGTTCTGGGAGGCTTTGGATATAAAGTGGGGAGTTCTTAAGCCCTGGGGAGGCGCAAGCAGAGGTTGCAGTGGTCGCCTTAAATAAGACAACTTTTTTAAAGGTTTGGTTTGTGTAGAGGGGGAGGGGGCTCTCCAGGGCGCTCGCGCTGCGTCCTATAAGCACCCTCCTTCCTCGGAGGAAGAGTACAGTCTCTCTCCTTTTGTTTGCCAATGGCAGAAAATATGATCTGCGTAATAGGTGGAGACCCACTACGATCCACTGCTATAGTCTCTCCCATAGGCTATCTAACTAACAGCCTCATGACGGGGGTCCAGAACATTTGTAATAATATTTTACAGAGCAAAAGCATTTACAGGCCCATGCAAAGTATAATTAGTTTTTAGCTGTTTTATTACCTTTATCCAAGTATCTAAATCTCTTTTCTGGAAACCAAGGACATTGGTCTCGTAACACTAGCCTTTTAATCTTTAATTTGTCTTTTTTGTTTAACAGTTACAAAATTACTTGTATAAAGAGGTGTCATTGTTTTGAGTCATTGTTACCCGTGTCAGAAAATTAAGAGTTATAGAAAAGTCTGCCTTGACAAAAAGGTTTTACCTTAGCCAAGGGGGGTTTTGTTTTAAACCCTAAGATAGCAGGTTTCTTTTCAACCTCTAGAGCACCAGGTTTCTCTTAAACCCTTGAACACTTCCCACTCGTCCTCACCCTGTCTATCCTACAGGGGGGTCCGCGGCACCCTGAGTGGGGTCCTAGCCGTCCCGAACACTCAACACTGGGGAGTACCCGAAAGTACTCCGGGGGGAGTGATTAAGTCACTCCGGGGGAGCAACAGAGAGTGCTCCGGGGGGAGCAACAGAGAGTGCTCCGGGGTTTTTGCTCCGAGGAACCTACCTTCGAATAGCCTGTTCCGGGCACCACTTGCCGGGGTCCAGCCCCGGTGGATCCAGGGAATTCGAAGGGTGGACGGCGTTGGCGTGGAAAGACTTGTTTGTTTATTAATGTAAGATTAGATTAAGAAACTATAGTGTAGTAAGAAGATTAAGTGGAGGAAGAGGGCTGAATAGCTTGGTTTACGCGGAAGGCCAATAAAATTCCAGACAAGGAATTTGCACCATCTACGTTGGGCCACCGGCGCCCCGCTTGAATATCTAAGGGTGCCTCGCCTTAAGCTCCCTTTCGTGCGGGTCTTAACAGCCGGGGCAAGTAAGTAGACCTGGCGAGCCTCCGCGCCCAGATGGAGATTCAGCCTGAAGTTAAAGTAAAGAGCAGAGAGAGGGAAGGGGAGAGAAGAAGAGAGAGAGAGAGACATGGGGGGAGCCAGAGTCCCAAGAAACCAGGCCGAGAGACTAGTTCGAGAAACTGACTGGCCCCATCCTTTATTGTTCAGAAGGCCTTTTATACTTTTGATAAAACACGGAGATCAATGGGTAACACAAAATTATGTAGCGTTCGCAACCCAGATTCTTTCCGTATATCATTTTGTATACAAAAGGTCTCAGGTGATTTACATTATCTTTTGGCCAAGAGGCTTGTTAACACTTTTTGGCTCTCTTCCTTAATGAATGTTAATTTTGTTTCCCCTGAAGTGTTTTTTTTTTTTAATCTGCATCTCCTTAAAGCATTAAAGTTACATCTCTATAGAACAAAGGTGCAGTGGGATATAACAAAGAAGGTACTTAACTCAAAGATCTAATGTTGCTAATACCAGGTCTACTACTTGTTTTTCTATATACCAACTATATCTAAAAATAAAGGATATGAAAATTTGGCAGCAAGCATTGACCCAAAAAATGAAACCTTAATCAGTCCTATTCTAAAGATTTTGACTCCTCGGAAGCTCCTACATTCCTAGGATGTTTTAAGCTTCCTGTGCCTCCTGCGGTCAGGAGGCCTCAAACAATCACATGCGCAGCTGTACGAGTCCTGCAGGCAGGCTAGAAAGCCATCGGAGGGGTTTTTGGATTGAAACACTCTTTCAAATGCAGAAGACTAAAGCCCTGAATTGACTTTTCCAGAAAAATGTCAGAAGAGTGGAAAAGCAGAGCACAAAAGCCGGCAGATTTTTGTTGGGGTACGTGCTTAGGAATTTGCAGAGGGGTCCCTGAAGTCTGAGCACGCCTTGCGTATGTCAGCTTCCTTCCTCATGACCTTGTCACGGGCGGGATTCCTCACACTGGCTCCCAGCAGTGCCGAACCTGAGGATTCCTCTCCAGTGCTGACATGGATCTTGGGGTACTTCTGGAGTCTCCCCAGGGGAGTCAGTCCTCGTCTCGAGTGGGGCATGAACGTGCGGTTTCCTCTCGAGCTGTAGCAGCAGAGTCACGATTCCCTTCGCGTGGATCAAGGGATCTGTGGCTTTCCCTCGAGGCTTTCCCACGAGGCTTTCCTTTCCCACGAGGCTTTCCCTTCCTGGGCTGTCCACGTGCCACCGTGGTGTGAGTCGATCCTCGGCTTGAAAGTCGAGGCAGTGCAGGGAAAACAGGTTTCCCTGGAATGGACTGAGACATCTGGGGGACTCTGGAAATGGTGGCACGACCTGGAGTTCCTCTCGCCTTTCCTGTGGAGAGCGCCTCCTCTTGAGATGCGACGGGAACGCCGGGAATTCTTTCCCGACCACGCAGGGAAAGGATCCCTCCTCTCGAGCTAGGAGGGAAACGGGGCTCTTCTGGATGTGGCCGGGACTCTCGTGCTTCCTCTCGAGTGGAGATGGGTATGTCGGGGAACTTCTTGAGTTGCAGCAAGGGTGTGAAGGACCCTTTGGAAGTTCCAGAGGTTAGGTGTGATTAGCCTCGAGACGCCTCAGGGGAAATGGGCCTCATCTCGCCTGGAGGGGAGAACCTCCTGGATTTTCTCGAGTTGCGGCAGGTGCTCTCGACTTACGACGGGGACCTCAGGGACCCGCTCTGGTGGCCTCAGGAAAGGCCAGTCCCCATGCGAGTTGCTCGGGGCCTCTCGGATTCCTCTCCGTCGATGCTGGGGCCTAAAACCTTGTGTGGAGTCGTGCCGGAACCTGAGGATTCCTCTCCAGTGCTGACATGGATCTTGGGGTACTTCTGGAGTCTCCCAGGGGAGTCAGTCCTCGTCTCGAGTGGGGGCATGCACGTGCGCTTTTCCTCCCGAGCTGTAGCAGCAGTGTCCCGCTTCCCTTCGCGTGGATCAAGGGATCTGTCTTTCCCTCGAGGCTTTCCCACGAGCTTTCCCAGGAGGCTTTCCACAGGGCTGTCCCACGTGCCACCGTGGTGTGAGTCGATCCTCGGCTTGAAAGTCGAGGCAGTGCAGGGAAAACAGTTTTCCCTGGAATGGACTGAGACATCTGGGGGACTGTGGAATGGTGTCACGAAACCTGGAGTTCCTCTCGCCTTTCCTGTGGAGAGCGCCTCCTCTTGAGATGCGAAGGGAACGCCGGAAATTCTTTCCCGACCACGCAGGGAAAGGATCCCTCCTCTCGAGCTAGAGGCGGAAACGGGGCTCCTCTGGATGTGGGCGGGACTCTGTGCTTCCTCTCGAGTGGAGACGGGTGTCGGGGAATTTCTTGAGTTGCAGCAAGGTTGTGAAGGACCCTTTGAATTTCCAGAGTTAGGTGTGATTAGCCTCGAGACGCCTCAGCGGAAATGGGCCTCATCTCGCCTGGAGGGGAGAACCTCCTGGATTTTCTCGAGTTGAGGCAGGTGCTCTCGACTTACGACGGGGACCTCAGGGACCGCTCTGGTGGCCTCAGGAAAGGCCAGTCCCCATGCGATTGCTCGGGGCCTCTCGGGATTCCTCTCCCGTCGATGCGGGCCTAAGACTTGTGTGGAGTGGTGCCGGAACTCAGGATTCCTTTCCAGTGCTGACATGGATCTTGGGGTACTTCTGGAGTCTCCCCAGGGAGTCAGTCCTCGTCTCGAGTGGGGCATGCACGTGCGCTTTCCTCCCGAGCTGTAGCAGCAGTGTCACACTTCCCTTGGCGTGGATCAAGGGATCTGTGGCTTTCCTCGAGGTTTCTTTTCCCACGAGGCTTTCCCACAGGGCTGTCCCACGTGCCACCGTGGTGTGGTGAGTCGATCCTCGGCTTGAAAGTCGAGGCAGTGCAGGGAAAACAGGTTTCCCTGGAATATACTGAGATATCTGGGGACTCTGGAATGGTGGCACCACCCTGGAGTTCCTCTCGCCTTTCCTGTGGAGAGCGCCTCCTCTTGAGATGCGACGGGAACGCCGGAATTCTTCCCGACCACACAGTGAAAGGATCCCTCCTCTCGAGCTATGAGGGGAAACGGGGCTCCTCTGGATGTGGGCGGGACTCTCGTGCTTCCTCTCGAGTGGAGACGGTATGTCGGGGAACTTCTTGAGTTGCAGCAAGGGTGTGAAGGACCCTTGGGAAGTTCCAGAGGTTAGGTGTGATTAGCCTCGAGACGCTCAGCGGAAATGGGCCTCATCTCGCCTGGAGGGAAGAACCTCCTGGATTTTCTCGAGTTGAGGCAGGTGCTCTCAACTTACGACGGGACCTCAGGGACCCGCTCTGGTGGCCTCAGGAAAGGCCAGTCCCCATGCGAGTTGCTCGGGGCCTCTCGGGATTCCTCTCCGTCGATGCCGGGCCTAAGACCTTGTGTGGAGTGGTGCCAAAACCTGAGGATTCCTCTCCAGTGCTGACATGGATCTTGGGGTACTTCTGGAGTCTCCCCAGGGGAGTCAGTCCTCGTCTCGAGTGGGGGCATGCACGTGCGCTTTCCTCCCGAGCTGTAGCAGCAGTGTCACGCTTCCTTCGCGTGGATCAAGGGATCTGTGGCTTTCCCTCGAGCTTTCCCAAGAGGATTTCCCACGAGGCTTTCCCACAGGGCTGTCCCACGTGCCACGGTGGTGTGAGTCGATCCTCGCTTGAAAGTCGAGGCAGTGCAGGGAAAACAGGTTTCCCTGGAATGGACTGAGACATCTGGGGA
>NW_017217878.1:10000-12248 GCF_001704415.2 Capra hircus | reverse complement strand
TATGTATCAATATATTATTAGTTTTATTGTTTGCAGTCATCCATTCCAAGTTTCTGAAATAAACTTTCAGAAAAATCACATCCTTTTTGAATGTCATTTGACTGAATAGGAGCATGGAAATGTTCTTCGATAAAACTGTTTACAGTTTCCATTCCGTTTTCTCCTGTTTAATGTAGATATCGGCCTTTGGTTCTATCATTAGCTTTGCAAGTAAAAAAAGATTAATTAGAGCTCGTATGGTAATTTTACTGTTAGCAATAAGTTTAGCATAAATGAACACAGAAGAGGTTACAGTAGACCAAATATGAAAGTCAGTTGAAAAGAAAACATAGTGTTGAATGTTGACAGTAGGAATATAGTTATGAAGTTCCTTTATTATTATTCTGTCCTTTCCGTTTCTTTTGCAGGGGTGTTAATGTACAGATTCCAGTCCTATGGCTGGAGTGAAGAATAGTATCATGATTCTTGAGAGCAACTCTACTAAGTCTTCACGCTCATGTCACTCAAGGTTTTTTAATACCTATTATGTTAGTCGTGTTTGTAGCTTGTGAAGTCACATAAGTTGCATTCATTCAAGCAATAGTATCAAACAGCTATGGCATCAATTCTAGATGTGAATCGATATCGAATGTGAATCCATTTCACTGTGACAAGTGATTATTGCAGATATTCTATTCATGCCAGTAACAAAGCTGTGCAGAAATAATACAATGTTTATTAAGAAAATAAGATTTACTAATTTGTTTTATTATTCTATTTCTTTTAAACAGATTGAATGACAACAGGCTTAACTTTTCATTGACTTGTATGACTATGAGCAGTTTGACCAAGCTGAAGAAGATGACTCGTTTGTAGTCTTCTCATCAGCTCATTCCATCTACTGGCTTTAAAATCATTTAGTACAGAGCTCACCATCTAGGTGTTCATCCAGTGTTTAGTTTGCTTATCATGCAGGATCATTTTAAAAGGAAAAGTATGTGTGTATGAGTTAGAGCTCTGATCCCAAGAGTCCATGTAGAAGCTTCCCCTGAGAAATGTATCATTTTTGCACCAATGCTACTGAAACGTGTGAATGTGGTATACCACGCATCCCAATAAGTGTCTACAGCTTCACATGCATCTTATTTGAAACGACCAGTACTCATGACATTCTCATTCGTTTGAGGACTAAATATAGCCAACGTAGGCTGTGTTTGCCAAATAGACTTTGAAGTATTCTTCACACAGTCCTTCATCAACGCCAGTTTTCAGATCGACGAAAACCCTTGCTCCATGAAGTTTGTGAACACATATACTCATGTTTTGTTTGCGATTTTAAAGTCATTCTTCAGTTTTGTTGGAGGAATGGTTCTGTATATGCCCGTGGATCCCCAATCCACTGATGTTCATGTGTCTTGGGGCTTCCCAGGTGGTTCTAGTGGTAAGAACATGCAGAACATACCCATGCAGGAGACATGGGAGGTATGGATTCGATCCCTGAGGCAGGAAGATCTCCTGAGGGAGAGCATGGCAACCCACTCCAGTATCCTTGCCTAGAGAATCTCATGGAGAGGAGCCTGGTGGGCCTAGTCCATATGATCCCAAAGAGTTGGACACAATGTAAGTGACTTAGCACAGCACATGATTCGTTGTCATAGCTAATATAATGGAGATGACATAAAAAGAAGTGCTAGCAGGCGAAAGTCAATATCTATCACTTTGGAATGTATTGTGATATTTTACATCCATATTTGTATGACTTGATAGTTGGAGCATCGATGCATCTGAAGGCTGATTGTGTTATATGTATGTTGAGGGAAGATATATTTTTATGTGGTTTGACATATGGGTCCCATTTCATTCGTAGACATATCCATACTCATCACTTATCATCATTTTTTTTTGAAAAGACCATTGTTTGGAAAGGTTGTTGTCTAACCATGAAAGATGCTTGAAGTCTTGGGCTCCTTAGAGGAAGAATTCAACCCGGGGCCAGTGAGGAGGCTTGATCACTCAGAGCTTTTGTGTCCCAACGTTTTATTAAAGTATAAAAGAGAGAAAGCTTCTGACATAGACATCAGAAGGGGGCAGAAAGAGTGCCCCCTACTCATCTTTAGCTGGATGTTATCTAGCTACTAGCAGACTACTCATTAGAGAAAGGAATGGCAGCAGACCCCTCCCCACAAGATATATGGAGATGACCGTGGCACCAGGTGAGTCATCCTGGGCCATAAAACGATTGATATGAGCAAATAGATAGCTTCATTCA
>NW_017217878.1:0-2500 GCF_001704415.2 Capra hircus | reverse complement strand
GGGTTAGGGTTAGGGTTAGGGTTAGGGTTAGGGTTAGGGTTAGGGTTAGGGTTAGGGTTAGGGTTAGGGTTAGGGGGTTAGGGTTAGGGGGTTAGGGTTAGGGTTAGGGTTAGGGTTAGGGTTAGGGTTAGGGTTAGGGTTAGGGTTTAGGGTTAGGGTTAGGGTTAGGGTTAGGGTTAGGGTTAGGGTTAGGGTTAGGGTTAGGGTTAGGGTTAGGGGGTTAGGGTTAGGGTTAGGGTTAGGGTTAGGGTTAGGGTTAGGGTTAGGGTTAGGGTTAGGGTTAGGGTTAGGGTTAGGGTTAGGGTTAGGGTTAGGGTTAGGGTTAGGGTTAGGGTTAGGGTTAGGGTTAGGGTTAGGGTTAGGGTTAGGGTTAGGGTTAGGGTTAGGGTTAGGGGGTTAGGGTTAGGGTTAGGGTTAGGGTTAGGGTTAGGGGGTTAGGGTTAGGGTTAGGGGGTTAGGGTTAGGGTTAGGGTTAGGGTTAGGGTTAGGGTTAGGGGGTTAGGGTTAGGGTTAGGGTTAGGGTTAGGGTTAGGGTTAGGGTTAGGGTTAGGGTTAGGGTTAGGGTTAGGGTTAGGGTTAGGGTTAGGGTTAGGGTTAGGGTTAGGGTTAGGGTTAGGGTTAGGGTTAGGTTAGGGTTAGGGTTAGGGTTAGGGTTAGGGTTAGGGTTAGGGTTAGGGTTTAGGGTTAGGGTTAGGGTTAGGGTTAGGGTTAGGGTTAGGGGGTTAGGGTTAGGGTTAGGGTTAGGGTTAGGGTTAGGGTTAGGGTTAGGGTTAGGGTTAGGGTTAGGGTTAGGGTTAGGGTTAGGGTTAGGGTTTAGGGTTAGGGTTAGGGTTAGGGTTAGGGTTAGGGTTAGGGTTAGGGTTAGGGTTAGGGTTAGGTTAGGGTTAGGGTTAGGGTTAGGGTTAGGGTTAGGGTTAGGGTTAGGTTAGGGTTAGGGTTAGGGTTAGGGTTAGGTTAGGGTTAGGGTTAGGGTTAGGGTTAGGGTTAGGGTTAGGGTTAGGGTTAGGGTTAGGGTTAGGGTTAGGGTTAGGGTTAGGGTTAGGGTTAGGGTTAGGGGGTTAGGGTTAGGGTTAGGGTTAGGGTTAGGGTTAGGGTTAGGGGGTTAGGGTTAGGGGGTTAGGGTTAGGGTTAGGGTTAGGTTAGGGTTAGGGTTAGGGTTAGGGTTAGGGTTAGGGTTAGGGTTAGGGTTAGGGTTAGGGTTAGGGTTAGGTTAGGTTAGGGTTAGGGTTAGGGTTAGGGTTAGGGTTAGGGTTAGGGTTAGGGTTAGGGTTAGGGTTAGGGTTAGGGTTAGGGTTAGGGTTAGGGTTAGGGTTAGGGTTAGGGTTAGGGTTAGGGTTAGGGTTAGGGTTAGGGTTAGGGTTAGGGTTAGGGGGTTAGGGTTAGGGTTAGGGTTAGGGTTAGGGTTAGGGTTAGGGTTAGGGTTAGGGTTAGGGTTAGGGGGTTAGGGTTAGGGTTAGGGTTAGGGTTAGGGTTAGGGTTAGGGTTAGGGGGTTAGGGTTAGGGTTAGGGTTAGGGTTAGGGTTAGGTTAGGGTTAGGGTTAGGGTTAGGTTAGGGTTAGGGTTAGGGTTAGGGTTAGGGTTAGGGTTAGGGTTAGGGTTAGGGTTAGGGTTAGGGTTAGGGTTAGGGTTAGGGTTAGGGTTAGGGTTAGGGTTAGGGTTAGGGTTAGGGTTAGGGTTAGGGTTAGGGTTAGGGTTAGGGTTAGGGTTAGGGTTAGGGTTAGGGTTAGGGTTTAGGGTTAGGGTTAGGGTTAGGGTTAGGGTTAGGGTTAGGGTTAGGGTTAGGGTTAGGGTTAGGGTTAGGTTAGGGTTAGGGTTAGGGTTAGGGTTAGGGTTAGGGTTTAGGGTTAGGGTTAGGGTTAGGGTTAGGGTTAGGGTTAGGGTTAGGGTTAGGGTTAGGTTTTAGGGTTAGGGTTAGGGTTAGGGTTAGGGTTAGGGTTAGGGTTAGGGTTAGGGTTAGGGTTAGGGTTAGGGTTAGGGTTAGGGTTAGGGTTAGGGTTAGGGTTAGGGTTAGGGTTAGGGTTAGGGTTAGGGTTAGGGTTAGGGTTAGGGTTAGGGTTAGGGTTAGGGTTAGGGTTAGGGTTAGGGTTAGGGTTAGGGTTAGGGTTAGGGTTAGGGTTAGGTTAGGGTTAGGGTTAGGGGGTTTAGGGTTAGGTTAGGGTTAGGGTTTAGGGTTAGGGTTAGGGTTAGGGTTAGGGTTAGGGTTAGGGTTAGGGTTAGGGTTAGGGTTAGGGTTAGGGTTAGGGTTAGGGTTAGGGTTAGGTTAGGGTTAGGGTTAGGGTTAGGGTTAGGGTTAGGGTTAGGGTTTAGGGTTAGGGTTAGGGTTAGGGTTAGGGTTAGGGTTAGGGTTAGGGTTAGGGTTAGGGTTAGGGGGTTAGGGTTAGGGTTAGGGTTAGGGTTAGGGTTAGGGTTAGGGTTAGGGTTTAGGGTTAGGGTTAGGGTTAGGGTTAGGGTTAGGGTTAGGGTTAGGGTTAGGGTTAGGGTTAGGGTTAGGGTTAGGGTT
>NW_017217877.1:0-12248 GCF_001704415.2 Capra hircus | reverse complement strand
CGTGCACTTTCCCCGAGTTGAAGCAGCAGTGTCACGCTTCCCTTTGCTTGGATCAAGGGATCTGTGGCTTTCCCTCGAGGCTTTCTTTCCCACGAGGCTTTCCCGCAGGGCTGTACCACGTGCCACCGTGGTGTGAGTCGATCCTCGGCTTGAAAGTCGAGGCAGTGCAGGGAAAACAGGTTTCCCTGGAATGGACTGAGACATCTGGGGGACTCTGGGAATGGTGGCACGACCCTGGAGTTCCTCTCGCCTTTCCTGTGGAGAGTGCCTCCTCTTGAGATGCGACGGGAAAGCCGGGAATTCTTTCCCGACCACGCAGGGAAAGGATGCCTCCTCTCAGGCTAGGAGACGGAAACGGGGTTACTCTGAATGTGGGCGGGACTCTCGTGCTTCCTCTCGAGTGGAGATGGGTATGTCGGGGAAGTTCTTGAGTTGCAGAAAGGGTGTGAAAGACCCTTTGGAAGTTCCAAAGGTTAGGTGTGACTAGCCTCGAGACGCCTCAGCGGAAATGGGCCTCATCTTGCCTGGAGGGGAGAACCTCCTGGATGTTCTCGAGTTGCGGCAGGTGCTCACGACTTACGACGGGGACCTCAGGGACCCGCTCTGTTGGCCTCAGGAAAGGCCAGCCGTGCGAGTTACTCGGGGGCCTCACGGGATTCTTCTCCCGTCGATGCCGGCGCCTAAGATCTTGTGTGGAGTGCGTGCCGGTACCTGAGGATTCCTCTCCAGTGCTGACGTGGATCTTGGGGTACTTCTGGAGTCTCCCCAGGGGAGTCAGTCCTCGTCTCGAGTGGGGGCATGCACATGTGGTTTCCTCCCGAGCTGTAGCAGCAGTTTCACGCTTCCCTTCGCGTGGATCAAGGGATCTGTGGCTTTCCCACGAGGCTTTCCCACGAAGCTTTCCCAAGAGGCTTTCCCACAGGGCTGTCGCACGTGCCACCGTGGTGTGAGCCGATCCTCGGCTTGAAAGTCGACGCAGTGCAGGCAAAACAGGTTTCCCTGGAATGGACTGAGACATTTGGGGGACCCTGGGAATGGTGAAACGACCTGGAGTTCCTCTCGCCTTTCCTGTGGAGAGCACCTCCTCTTGAGAAACTATGGGAAAGCCGGGAATTCTTTCCCGACCACGCAGGGAAAGGATCCATCCTCTCGAGCTAGGAGGCGGAAACGGGGCTCCTCTGGATGTGGGCGGGACTCTCGTGCTTCCTCTCGAGTGGAGACGGGTATGTTGGGGAACTTCTTGAGTTGCAGCAAGGGTGTGAAGGACTCTTTGGAAGTTCCAGAGTTTAGGTGTGATTAGCCTCGAGACGTCTCAGCGGAAATGGGCCAAATCTCGCCTGGGGGAGAACCTCCTGGAATTTCTCGAGTTGCGGCAGGTGCTCTCGACTTACGACGGGACCTCAGGGACCCGCTCTGGTGGCCTCAGGAAAGGCCAGTCCCCATGCGAGTTGCTCGGGGGCCTCTCGGGATTTCTCTCCCGTTGATGCCGGAGCCTAAGACCTTGTGTGGAGTCGGTGCCGGAACTTGAGCATTCCTCTCCAGTGCTGTCATGGATCTTGGGGTACTTCTGGTGTCTCCCCTGGGGAGTCAGTCCTCGTCTCGAGTGGGGGCATGCACGTTCACTTTCCTCCCGAGCTGTAGCAGCAGTGACACGCTTCCCTTCACGTGGATCAAGGGATCTCTGGCTTTCCATCGAGGCTTTCCCATGAGGCTTTCCCACAAGGCTTTCCAACAGGGCTGTCCCATGTGCCACCGGGTGTGAGTCGATCCTCATCTTGAAGTCGAGGCAGTGAAGGGAAAACAGGTTTCCCTGGAATGGACTGAGACATCTGGGGGACTCTGGGAGTGGTGGCACGACCTTGGAGTTCTAGTCGCCTTTCCTGTGGAGAGGGCCTCCTCTTGAGATGCAAAGGGAACGCCGGGAATTCTTTCCCGAACACTGAGGGAAACGATCCATCCTCTCGAGCTAGGAGGCGGAAATGGGGCTCCTCTGGCTGTGGGCAGGATGCTCGTGCTTCTCTCGAGTAGAGACGTGTATGTCGGGGACTTCTTGAGTTGCAGCAAGGGTGTGAAGGACCCTTTGGATCTTCCTGAGGTTATGTGTGATTAGCCTCGAAACGCCTCAGCGGAAATGGGCCTCATCTTGTCTGCAGGGGAGAACCTCCTGGATTTTCTCGAGTTGCGCCAGGTGCTCTCGACTTACGACGGGGACCGCAGGGACCCGCTTCTGGTGGCCTCAGGAAAGGCCAGTCAAGATCCAAGACAGCACTGGAGAGGGAGAGACATCACGAGAGGCTCCCGAGCAACTCCAATGGGGATTGGCCTTTCCTGAGGCCACCAAAGCGGGTCCCTGAGGTCCCCATCGTAAGTCGAGAGCACCTGGCGAAACTCGAGAAAATCCAGGAGGTTCTCCCATCCAGGAGAGATGAGACCCATTTGCGCTGAGGCATCTCGAGGCTAATCACACCTAACCTCTGGAACTTCCAAAGGGCCTTTCACACCATTGCTGCAACTCAAGAAGTTCCCCGACATACCCGTTTCCACTCGAAAGGAAGCACGAGAGTCCCGCCCACAGCCAGAAGAGCCCGTTTCAGCCTCATAACTCGAGAGGAGGGATCCTTTCCCTTCGTGGTCGGGAAAGAATTTCCGGCGTTCCCGTCGCATCTCAAGAAGAGGCCGCTCTCCCCAGGAAAGGCGAGAGGAACTCAGGGTCGTGCCACCATTCCCAGAGCCCCCAGATGTCTCAGTCGATTCCAGGGAAACCTGTTTTCCCCGCAATGCCTCGACTTTCAAGCCGAGGATCGACTCAGACCTCGGTGGCACGTGGGACAGCCCTGGTGAAAAGCCTAGTGGGAAAGCCTCGTGGGGAAAGCCTTACACAGAAAGCCACAGATCCCTGGATCCACGCAAAGGGAAGCGTGACACTGCTGCTAAAGCTTGGGAAGGAAAGCGCACGTGCACGCCACCACTCGCGACGAGGACTGACTCCCCTGGGAGGCTCCAGAAGTACCCCAAGATCCATGTCAGAACTGGAGAGGAATCCTCAGGTTCTGGCACCGACTCCACACAAGGTATAAGGCGCCGGCATCGACGGGAGAGGAATTCCGTGATGCCCCCAAACAACTCGCATGGGGACTGGCCTTTCCTGAGGAAACCAGAGAGGGTCCCTGAGGTCCCCATCGTAAGTCGAGAGCACCTGCCGAAACTCGAGAAAATCCAGGAGGTTCTCCCCTCCAGGCGAGATGAGGCCCATTTCCGCTGAGGCGCCTCGAGGCTAATCACACCTAACCTCTGGAACTTCCAAAGGATCCTTCACACCCTTGCTGCAATTCAAGAAGTTCCCCGACATACCCGTCTCCACTCGAGAGGAAGCACGAGAGTCCCGCCCCACATCCAGAGGAGCCCTGTTTCCGCCTCCTAGGCTCGAGAGGAGGGATCATTTCCCTGCGTGGTCGGGAAAGAAATCCGGGCGTTCCCGTCGCATCTCAAGAGGAGGCGCTCTCCACAGGAAAGGCGAGAGGAACTCCAGGGGTCGTGCCACATTCCCAGAGTCCACCAGATGTCTCAGTCCATTCCAGGGATAACTGTTTTCCCTGCACTGCCTCGACTTTCAAGCCGAGGATCGACTCACACCACGGTGGCACGTGGGACAGCCCTGTGGGAAAGCCTCGTGGGAAAGCCTCGAGGGAAAGGCCCTGATCCCTTGATCCTCGCGAAGGGAATCGCGACACTGCTGCTTCAGCTCGGGAGGAAATCGCACGTGCATGCCCCCACTCGAGACGAGCACTGATTTCCCTGGGGAGACTCCAGAAGTACCCCAAGATCCATGTCGGCACTGGAGAGGAATCCTCAGGTTCCGGCACCCACTCCACACAAGATCTTAGGACCCCGGAATTGACGGGAGAGGAATCCCGAGAGGCCCCCGAGCAACTCGCATGGGGACTGGCCTATCCTGAGGCCACCAGAGCGGGTCCCTGAGGTCCCCGTCGTAAGTCGAGAGGCACCTGCCGCAAACTCGAGAAATCCAGGAGGTTCTCCCCTCCAGGCGAGATGAGGGCCATTTCCGCTGAGGCGTCTCGAGGCTAATCAAACCTAACCTCTGGAACTTCCAAAGGGTCCTTCACACCCATGCTGCAACTCAAGAAGTTCCCGGACATACCCGTCTCCACTCGAGAGGAAGCAGGAGAGTCCCGCCCACATCCAGAGGAGCCCCCTTTCCGCCTCCTAGCTCGAAGAGGTGGGATCCTTTCAATGCGTGGTCGGGAAAGAATTCCCGGCGTTCCCGTTTGCATCTCAAGAGGAGGCGCTCTTCTCAGGAAAGGCAAGAGGAAACTCCAGGGTCGTGCCACCGTTCCCAGAGTCCCCTGGATGTCTTAGTCCATTCCAGGGAAAACTGTTTTCCCTGCACTGCCTCGACTTTCAAGCCGAGGATCGGACTCACACCACTGTGGCACGTGGGACAGCCCTGTGGGAAAGCCTCGTGGGAAAGCCTCAAGGGAAAGCCAAAGATCCGTTGATCCACGCGAAGGGAAGCGTGATACTACTGCTACAGCTCTGGAGGAAAGCACACGTGCATGTCCCCACTCGAGACGAGGACTGACTGCCCTGGGGAGACTCCAGAAGTCCCCCAAGATCCATGTCTGCACTGGAGAGGAATCCTCAGGTTCCGGAACTGAATCCAGACAAGGGTCTCAGGCCCCAGCATCGACTGGAGAGGAATCCCGAGAGGCCCCCGAGCAAATCGCATGGGGACTGGCCTTTCCTGAGGCCACCAGAGCGGGTCCCTGAGGTTCCCGTCGTAAGTCAAGAGCACCTGCCGCCACTCGAGAAAATCTGGAGGTTCTCCCCTCCAGGCGAGATGAGGCCCATTTCCGCTGAGGCGTCTCGAGGCTAAAGACACCAAACCTCTGGAACTTCCAAAGTGTCCTTCACACCCTTGCTGCAACTCAAGAAGTTACCCGACATACCCGTCTCCACTCGAGAGGAAGCACGAGAGTCCCGCCCACATCCAGAGGAGACGCGTTTCCGCCTCCTAGCTCGAGAGGAGGGATCCTTTCCCTGCGTGGTCGGGAAAGAATTCCCGGCCTTCCCGGCGCATCTCAAGAGGAGGCGCTCTCCACAGGAAAGGCGAGAGGAACTCCAGGGACGTGTCAACTTTCCTTGAGTCCCCCAGATGTCTCAGTCCATTCAGGGAAATATATTTCCCTGCTTGGCTCGACTTTCAAGCCGAGGATCGACTCACACCACGGTGGCACGTGGGACAGCCCTGTGGGAAAGCCTCGTGGGAAAGCCTCGTGGGAAAGCCTCGTGAGAAAGCCTCGAGCGAAAGCCACAGATCCCTTGATCCACGCGAAGGGAAGCGTGACACTGCTGCTAGAGATCAGGAGGAAAGTGCACGTACATGCCCCCACTCGAGACGAGGAGTGACTCCCCTGGGGAGACTCCAAAAGTCCCCCAAGATCCAAGTCAGCACTGGAGAGGAATCCTCAGGTTCCGGCACCGACTCCACACAAGGTCTTAGGCCCCGACGTCGGCACGGAGGAATCCCGAGAGGCCCCCGAGCAACTCGCATGGGGACTGGCCTTTCCTGAGGCCACCAGAGCGGGTCCCTGAGGTCCCCGTCGTAAGTCGAGAGCACCTGCCGCAACTCGAGAAAATCCAGGAGGTTCTCCCCTCCAGGCGAGATGAGGCCCATTTCCGCTGAGGCGTCTCGAGGCTAATCACACCTAACCTCTGGAACATCCGAAGGGTCCTTCACACCCTAGATGCAACTCAAGAAGTTCCCGACATACCCGTCTCCACTCGAGAGGAAGCACGAGAGTCCCTCCCACATCAAGAGGAGCCCCGTTTCCGCCTCATAGCTTGAGAGGTGGGATCCTTTCCCTGCGTAGTGGGGAAAGAATTCCCGGCGTTCCCGTCGCATTTCAAGAGGAGGCACTCTCCACAGGAAAGGCGAGAGGAACCCCAGTGGCGTGCCACCATTTCCAGAGTCCCCCAGATGTCTCAGTCCATTTCAGGGAAACCTGTTTTCCCTGCACTGCCTCGACTTTCAAGCCAAGGATCGACACACACCACGGTGGCACGTTGGACAGCACTGTGGGAAAGCCTCGTGGGAAAGCCTCGTGGGAAAGCCTCGAGAGAAAGCCACAGATCCCTTGTTCCACTCGTCGGGAAGCGTGACACTGCTGCTACAGCTCGGAAGGAAAGCGCACGTGCATGCCCCCTCTCGAGACGAGGACTGACTCCCCTGGGGAGACTCCAGAAGTACCCCAAGATGCATGTCAGCACTACAGAGGAATCCTCAGGTTCCGGCACCGAATCCACACAAGTTCTTAGGCCCCAGCATAGACTGGAGAGGAATCCCGAGAGGCCCCCGAGCAATTCGCGTGGGGACTGGCCTTTCCTGAGGCCACCAGAGCGGGTCCCGGAGGTCCCCGTCGAAAGTCGAGAGCACCTGCCGCAACTCGAGAAAATCCAGGCGGTTCTCCCCTCCTGGCAACATGAGGACCATTTCCACTGAGGCATCTCGAGGCTAATCACACCTAACCTCTGGAACTTCCAAAGGGTCCTTTACACCCTTGCTGCAAATCCAGAATTTCCCCGACATAGCCGTCTCCACTCGAGAGGAAGCACGAGAGTCCCGCCCACATACAGAGGAGCACCGTTTCCGCCTCCTAGCTCGAGAGGAGGGATCCTTTCCCTCCGTGCTCGGGAAAGAATTCCCGGCGTTCCCGTCGCATCTCAAGAGGAGGCGCTCTCCACAGGAAAGTCGAGAGGAAGTCCAGGGTCGTGCCACCATTCCCAGATTCTCCAGATGTCTCAGTCCATTCCAGGGAAACCTGGTTTCCTTGCACTGCGTTGACTTTCAAGCCATCGATCGACTCACACAACGGTGGCACGTGGGATTGCCCTGTGGGAAAGCCTTGTGGGAAAGCCACAGATCCCTTGATCCAGGCGAAGGGAAGCATGACACTGCTGCCACAGCTCCGGAGGTAAGGGCACGTGCATGCGCCCACTCAAACGAGGACTGACTCCCCTGGGGAGACTCCAGAAGTACCCCAAGATCCATGTCAGCACTGCAGAGGAATCCTCAGGTTCCGGCACCGAGTCCACACAAGGTCTTAGGCCCCGGCATCGATGGTAGAGGAATCCCGAGAGGCCCCCGAGCAACTCGCATGTGGACTGGCCTTTCCTGAGGCCACCAGAGCCGGTCCCTGAGGTCCCTGTCGTAAGTCGAGAGCACCTGCCGCAACTCGAGAAAATCCAGGAGGTTCTCCCCTCCAGGCGAGATGAAGCCCATTTCCGCTGAAGCGTCTGGAGGCTAATCACACCTAACCTCTGGAACTTCCAAAGGGTCCTTCACACCCTTGCTGCCACTCAAGAAGTTCCCCGACATACCCGTCTCCTCTCGATAGGAAGCACGAGGGTCCCGCCCACATCCAGAGGAGCCCCTTTCCGCCTCGTAGCTCGAGATGTGGGATCCTTTCCCTGCTTCGTCGGGAAAGAATTCCCGGCGTTCCCGTCGCATCTCAAGTGGAGGCCGCTCTCCACAGGAAATGCGAGAGGATCTCCAGAGTCGTGCCACCATTCCAAGAGTCCCCTAGATGTCTCAGTCCATTCCAGAGGAACCTGTTTTCCCTGCACTGCCTCGACTTTCACGCCGAGGTTCGACTCACACCTCGGCGGCATGTGGGACAGCCCTCTGGGATAGCCTCGTGGTAAAGCCTGGAGGAAAAGCCACAGATCACTTGATCCACGCGACCGGAAGCGTGACACTGCTGCTACAGCTCGGGAGGAAAGCGCACGTGCATGCCCCCATTCGAGACGAAGACTGACTTCCCTGAGGGGGCTCCAGAAGTACCCCAAGATCCATGTCAGCACTGTAGAGGAATCCTCAGGTTCCTGCCCCAACTCCTCTCAAGGTCTTTTTTTTTTCTTTCCTTTTTACTCTTTTCTTTGCATTTATTTAAACACAGTTCTCAAAACTTTTGAGTGAAATTGGGCCTCCTTTGGTAAGCAAAGAACCTGAAAGTAGTATTTAAAAAATGAACAGGCAAAGTCTTCAGGTCATCCACAACACAGGTGTAGTGTTCCCTTCTTTTTTCTCAAAACTCTGAAGCACCCAGTTTTTCCATATAGTCTTAAAAGCTAGAAGAACAAGAGTACATTTGTGGTGGAATATTATTTTCCCTTGCTGATTACTAATTGAAATACCATTATCCCCTTCTAAGAGCTTTAAGAAATAGCCTTTTTAAGGCATACATTGTGCAACTCATCTTATTCCCTGCTATGTATAATACAGATTACATAAAGGCTGACAAAGTCACATTTATATAAGCATTAAGCATTTGCTGTATTGAAAGATCTTTAGTTTTTAACACTAGCAGTATAGAGTTACAGAGCGTAATTTTTATCACTTAACTGCAGGTATATTAAGTATGGTATGTTTCATGGACTCGAGGAAAACGGGCATTTTTTTCTTTAATTTACTACTGACAATCTAATCAGAACAGTTCTCCTAAGCATTGATATGTTAGAAAGAAAAGTAAAAACCAAACGTTATTGTTGCTTTTTGCCATTTGGTAGCATTTTACACACAGGCTTCAATCTTCAGAATACCCTGTATTCAGTAGAAAAACCATTTAAATGAAGTTCTGTACAATAGAAACTTCTCAGCAGTCAAAATTTTAGACTGTAAAAAAATACATGTAAAACATACTTTTCTGAAAACACTTAACTTTGAACAAAGCACCGAACTACACAAATGCAGAATGAAAACAGCATTTCAACTCCACCAAAAGTAGTCATCATAAAAGGTGTAAAAGTCACCTAACTTCACCAGGCACTGTTCACTTTTTAAACAGGAGACAATAAAAAATATTGTCCACAAACAATATCCCAACTCTAGGGCAGGTTTCAGAAAGTCTTCATCTTCATGCTTTAATAGCGACGAGGTGAGTATGATCGAGATCTGGAACGTGATCTGTATCCTCCACGACTATAGTAGGGAGAAGGTGACCGTCTTCTGTATTTCTGATCCCTGTCTTGAGCAGCTCTCCATCCTCCTCCTCCTCCTCCTCCTCCTCCTCTGTACGATCTGCTGTAATAGTCCCGATCATCATAGCCTCGATCATATCCTCTGTCATAGTAATCTCGACGGCGTGAGCTGCCATAGGTAGGTCTCCCCATGTAAATTCCTGCTGTTGGCGTATGTGGTCTTTTCGTTATGGAGAAGTCAACTCTGATCCTACATCCATCAAGCTCCATTCCATTGGCACGCTCTTTTGCTTCCTTGGCATCATCTACATTTTCAAAGTATACAAAGGCAAATCCTCTTGAACGTCTAGACTGCTGGTCATATACAATAGATACATCAGCAATTGGGCCATATTTAGAGAACATTTCTCTTAGATCTCTTTCTGTAGTATACAAGCTCAATCCAAATACTCCAAGACAACAGTTAGGATCAGGATTTGCCCGATTCCCAACATGACGCCAGCGAGTAGACATGGGAGAATGACTGTGGCTATGCCGTCTTCGATAATCTCTGCTGTAAGATCTGCTACGAGATCTTCTATGGGACCGGGACCGAGATCGATGACCTTGTATAATGCCTCCGAGAACTTCTTCTGGATCTAGACCTAGATTCCGATCTGGACCTGGACTTTGATCTGGAACGCCTGGAATCTTCCTTGGAGCGAGGACCTTGCAGGGGTATGACTTGCAGATTTCCCAGATCCATGAGCACTTCCGCTTCTGGAAGCAGAACGGGATTCCCCCTCGCCGTAGTTCTCCTCGCCGCTGTCGCTCATGACTTTCACTGCTGTCGCCGCTCGATGTGCTTCAATCGAAGCTGCCAACCTCTCGCACCTTCAGTGTAGAGGCTCCGCCACAGCCTCACACCACACACCCGGTGCCGCAGGCACTGAGAACCGAAACGCTCCGCGCCGCCTCCGCTCGGGCTCTCCACACAAGGTCTTAGGCCCCAGCATCGACGTGAGAGGAATCCTGAGAGGCCCCCTAGCAACTCCCATGGGCACTGGCCTTTTCTGAGGCCACAGGAGCGGGTCCCTGAGGTCCCCATCCTAAGACGAGAGCACCTGCCTCCAACTCAAGATAATCCAGGAGGTTCTCCCCTCCAGGCGAGATGAGGCCCATTTCCCCTGAGGCATCTCGAGGCTAATCCAACCTAACCTCTGGAACTTCCAAAGGGTCTTTGACACCCCTGCTGCAAGTCAAGAAGATCACCGACATACCCGTCTCCACTCGAGATGAAGCACGAGGGTCCCGCCCACATCCAGAGGAGCCCCGTTTCTGCCTCGTATCTAGAGAGGAGGGATCCTTTCCCTGCGTGGTCGGAAAAGAATTCCTGGCGTTCCCGTCGCATCTCAAGAGGAAGTGCTCTCCACAGGAAAGGCGAGAGGATCTCCAGGGTCGTCCACCATTCCCAGAGACCCCCAGATGTCTCAGTCCATTCCAGGGAAACCTGTTTTCCCCTGCACTGCCTCGACTTTCAAGCCGAGGATCGACTCACACCACGGTGGCACGTGGGACAGCCCTGTGGGAAAACTTCCTGGGAAAGCCTCCTGGGAAAGCCTCAAGGGAAAGCCACAGATCCCTTGATCCACGCGAAGGGCAGCGTGACACTGCTGCTACAGCTCGGGAGGAAAAGCGCACGTGCATGCCCCCACTCGAGACGAGGACTGACTCCCCTGGGGAGACTCCAGAAGTACCCCAAGATCCATGTCAGCCACTGGAGAGGAATCCTCAGGTTCCGGCACCAACTCCACACAAGGTCTTAGGCCCGCATCGACGGGAGAGGAATCCCGAGAGGCCCGAGCAACTCGCATGGGGACTGGCCTTTCCTGAGGCCACCAGAGCGGGTCCCTGAGGTCCCCGTCGTAAGTCGAGAGCACCTGCCGCAACTCGAGAAAATCCAGGAGGTTCTCCCCTCCAGGCGAGATGAGGCCCATTTCCGCTGAGGCATCTGAGGCTAATCACACCTAACCTCTGGAACTTCCAAAGGCCTTCACACCCTTGCTGCAACTCAAGAAGTTCCCCGACATACCGTCTCCACTCGAGAGGAAGCACGAGAGTCCCGCCCACATCCAGAGGAGCACTGTTTCCTCCTCCTAGCCGGAGAGGCGGATCCTTTCCCTGCGTGTTCGGAAAGAATTCCCGCGTTCCCGTCACATCTCAAGAGGGGCGCTATCCACAGGAAAGGCGAGAGGAACTCCAGGGTCGTGCCACCATTCCTAGAGTTCCCCAGATGTCTCAGTCCATTCCAAGGAAGCCTGTTTTCCCTGCACTGCCTCAACTTTCAAGCCGAGGATCGACTGACACCACGGTGGCACGTGGGACATCACTGTGGGAAAGCCTCGTGGGAAAGCCTGGTGTCGTGGGAAAGCGTCGTGGGAAAGTGTCGTGGGAAAGCCTCGAGGGAAAGCCACAGATACCTTGATCCTCGCGAAGGGAAGCTCAACACTGCTGCTACAGCTCAGAGGAAAGTGCACGTGCATGCCCCACTCGAGACGAGGACTGACTCCCCTGGGGAGACTCCAGAAGTACCCCAAGATCCATGTCAGCACTGTAGAGGAATCCTCAGGTTCCGGCACCGACTTCACACAAGATGTTAGGCCCCGGCATCGACGGGAGAGGAATCCGGAGCGGGCCGAGCAACTCGCATGGGACTGGCCTTTCCTGAGGCCACCAGAGCGGGTCCCTGAGGTCCCATCGTAAGTCGAGAGCACCTGCCGCAACTCGAGAAATCCAGGAGGTTCTCCCTCCAGGCGAGATGAGGCCCATTTCCGCTGAGGCATCTCGAGGCTAATCACACCTAAACTCTGGAACTTCCAAAGGGTCCTTCACACCCTTGCTGCAACTCAAGAAGTTCCCGACATACCCGTCTCCACTCGAGAGGAAGCACGAGAGTCCCGCCCACATCCAGAGGAGCCCCCGTTTTCCTCCTAGCTCGAGAGGAGGGATCTTTCCCTGAGTGGTCGGGAAAGAATTCCCGGCGTTCCCATCGCAACTCAAGAGGAGGCCCTCTCCACAGGAAAGGGGAGAGGAACTCCAGGTTCATGCACCATTCCCAGAGACCCCCAGAAGTTTCAGTCCATTCCAGGGAAACCTGTTTTCCCTGCACTGCCTCGACTTTCAAGAAGAGGATCGACTCACACCACGGTGGCACGTGGGACAGCCTTGCGGGAAGCCTCGTGGAAAAGCCTTGTGGGAAAGCCTCGTGGAAA
>NW_017217876.1:0-12248 GCF_001704415.2 Capra hircus | reverse complement strand
TGGTGGCACGACCTGGAGTTCCTCTCGCCTTTCCTGTGGAGAGCGCCTCTCTTCAGATGCGACGGGAACACAGGAAATTTTTTCCCGCGAGCACGCAGGGAAAGTCCTCCTCTCGAGCTAGGAGGTGGAACGGGGCTTCTCTGGAAGTGGTCGGGACTCTCGTGCTTCCTCTCGAGTGGAGATGGGTATGTTCGGGGAACTTCTTGAGTTGCAGCAAGGGTGTGAAGGACCCTTTGGAAGTTCCAGAGTTTAGGTGTGATTAGACTCTAGTTGCCTCAGCGGAAATAGTCCTCATCGAGCCTGGAGGGGAAAACCTCCTGGATTTTCTCGAGTTGCGGCAGGTGCTCTCGACTTACGATGGGGACTTCAGGGACGCCGCTCTCGTCGCTCAGGAAAGGCCAGTCCCATGCAAGTTGCTCGAGGCCTCTCGGGGATTCTTCCCGTCCATGCTGGGGCCTAAGACCTTCTGTGGACTCAGTGCGGAACCTGAGGATTTCTCTCCAGTGCAGACATGGATCTTAGGGTACTTCTGGAGTCTCCCAGGGCAGTCAGTCCTCGTCTCGAGTCGGGGCATGCACGTGCGCTTTCCTCCCGAGCTGTAGCAGCAGTGTCGTGCTTTCCCTTCGCGTGGATCAAGGATCTGTGTCTTTCCCTCAAGGCTTCCCACGAGGCTTTCCCACAGGGCTGTCCCACGTGCCACCGGTGGTGTGATTCGATCCTCGCTTGAAAGTCGACGCAGTGCAGGGAAAACAGGTTTCCCTGGAATGGACTGAGACATCCAGAGGATTCTGGAATGGTGGCTCGACCGTGGAGTTCCTCTCGCCTTTCCTGTGGAGCCCGCCTCCTCTTGAGATGTGATGGGAACACGGGAATTTTATCCCGACCACGGAGGGAAAGGATCCCTGCTCTCGAGCTAGGAGGCGGAAACGGGGCTCCTCTGGATGTGGGCAGGACTCTCGTGTGCTTCCTCTCGGGTGGAGACGGGTATGTCGGGGTACCTTCTTGAGTTGCAGTAAGGGTGTGAAGGACTCTTTGGAAGTTCCAGAGGTAAGGTGTGATTAGCCTCGAGATACCTCAGCGGTAATGGGAATCAGCTCGCCTGGAAGGGAGAACCTCCTGGATTTTCTCGAGTTGCAGCAGGTGCTCTCGACTTACGACAGGGACCGCAGGGACCCACTGTGGTGGCCTCAGGAAAGATCAGTCCCCATGCAAGTTTTTCTGGGGCCTCTCGGATTCCTCTCCGTCGATGCAGGGGCCTAAGACCTTTGTGTGGAGTCGTGCTGAACCTGAGGATTCCTCTCCAGTGCTGACATGGATCTTGGGGTACTTCTGGAGTCTCCCCAGGGGTGTCAGTCCTCGGTCTCGAGTGGGGCCATGCCACGTGCGCTTTCCTCCCCGAGCTGTAGCAGCAGTGTCACGCTTCCCTTCGCGGTGGATCAAGGGTCTGTGGATTTCCCTCCGAGGCTTTCCCACGAGGCTTTCCCACAGGGCTGTCCCCACGTGCCACTGTGCTGTGAGTCGATCCTCGGCTTGAAAGTCGAGGCAGTGCAGGGAAACCAGGTTTCCCTGGAATGGACTGAGACATCTGGGGGACTCTGGCAATGGTGGCACGAACCTGGAGTTCCTCTCGCTTTTCCTCTGGAGAGCGCCTCCTCTTGAGATGCGACGGGAACGCGGCAATTCTTTCCCCACCACGCAGGGAAAGGATCAAACCTCTCGAGCTAGGAGGCGGAAACGTGGCTCTCTTGATGTGGGCGGCACTTCCTGCTTCCTCTCGAGTGGAGACGGGTATGTCGGGGTACTTCTTGAGTTGCAGCAAGGGTGTGAAGGACCCTTTGGAAGTTCCAGAGGTAAGGTGTGATTAGCCTCGAGATACCTCAGCTGGAAAATGGGCTCATGTCGCCTGGAGGGGAGAACCTCCTGGATTTTCTCGAGTTGCGGCAGGTGCTCTCGACTTACGACGGGGACCTCAGGGACCCGCACTCTGGTGGCCTCAGGAAAGGCCAGTCCCCATGCGAGTTGCTCGGGGCCTCTCGGGATTCCTCTCCCGTCGATGCCGGGGCCTAAGACCTTGTGTGGAGTCAGTGCCGGAACCTGAGGATTCCTCTCCAGTGCCGACATGGATCTTCGGGGACTTCTGTAGTCTCCCCAGAGGCGTAAGTACCTCGTCTCGAGTGGGGGCATGCACGTGCGCTTTCCTCCCGAGCTGTAGCAGCAGTGTCACGCTTCCCTTTTCGTGGATCAAGGGATCTGTGGCTTTCCCTCTAGACTTTCCCATGAGGCTTTCCCACGAGGCTTTCCCACAGTGCTTTCCCACGTGCCACAGGTGGTGTGAGTCGATCCTCGGCTTGAAAGTCGAGGCAGTGCAGGGAAACCAGGTTTTCCCTGGAATGGACTGAGACATCTGGGGGACTCTGGCAATTGGTGGCACGACCCTGGAGTTCCTCTCGCCTTTCCTGTGGAGAGCGCCTCCTCTTGAGATGCGACGGGAACGCCGGGAATTCTTTCCTGACCAACGCAGGGAACGTATCCCTCCTCCTCGAGCTAGGCAGGCGGAAACGGGGCCACTCTGGATATGGCGGGACTCTCGGATTCCTCTTGAGTGGACACGGGTATGTCGGGGAACTTCTTGAGTTGCAGCAAGGGTGTGAAGGACCCTTTGGAAGTTCCAGAGTTAAAGCGTGATTACCCCTAGTTGCCTCAACGGAAATGGGCCTCATCTCGCCTGGAGGGGAGAACCTCCTGGATTTTCTCGAGATGCGGCAGGTGCTCTCGACTTACGACCGGGACCTCAGGGATCCGCTCTGGTGGCCTCAGGAAAGGCCAGTCCCCATGCGAGTTGCTCGGGGCCTCTCGGGATTCCTGTCTCGTCGATGCTGGGGCCTAAGACCTTGTGTGGAGTCAGTGCCGGAACCTGAGGATTCCTTTCCAGTGCAAACATGGATCTTAGGGTACTTCTGGAGTCTCCCCAGGGCAGTCAGTCCTCGTCTCGAGAGGGGGCATGCACGTGCGCTTTCCTCCCGAGCTGTAGCAGCAGTGTCGCGATTCCCTTTGCGTGGATCAAGGGATCAGGGTCTTTCCCTCGAGGCTTTCCCACGAGGCTTTCCCACAAGGCTGTCCCACGTGCCACCATGGTGTGAGTCGATCCTCGGCTTGAAAGCCGACGCACTGCAGGGAAAACAGCTTTCCCTGGAATGGACTGGGACATCCAGGGGACTCTGGGAATGGTGGCACGACCCTGGAGTTTCTCTCGCCTTTCCTGTGGAAAGCGCCTCCTCTTGAGATGCGACGGGAACGTCGGGAATTCTTTCCCGACCACGCAGGGAAAGGATCCCTCCTCTCGAGCTAGGAGGCGGAAACGGGGCTCCTCTGGATGTGGGCGGGACTCTCGTGCTTCCTCTCGAGTGGAGACGGGTATGTCGGGGATCATCTTGAGTTGCAGCATGGTTTTGAAGGACCATTTGGAAGTTCCAGAGGTTAGGTGTGATTAGCCTCGAGACACCTCTGCGGAAATCGGCCTCAACTCGCCTTTAGGGGAGAACCTCCTGGATTTTCTCGAGTTGCGGCAGGTGCTCTCGACTTACGTCGGGGACCTCAGGGACCCGCTCTGGTGGCCTCAGGAAAGGCCAGTACCCATGCGAGTTGCTTGGGCGCCTCTGGGATTCCTCTCCAGTCGATGCTGGGGCCTAAGACCTTGTGTGGAGTCGGTGCTGGAACCTGAGGTTTCCTCTTCAGTGCAGACATGGATCTTGGGTTACTTCTGGAGGCTCTCCAGGGGAGTCAATCCTCGTCTCGAGTCGGGGCATGCACGAGCGCTTTCCTCCCGAGCTGCAGCAGCAGTGTGGCGCTTCCTTTCGCGTGGATCAACGGATCTGTGGCTTTCCCTCGAGGCTTTCCCACGAGGCCTTCCCACAGGGCTGTCCCACGTGCCACCGAGGTGTGAGTCGATCCTCGGCTTGAAAGTCGAGGCAGTGCAGGGAAAACAGGTTTCCCTGGAATGGACTGAGACATCTGGGGGACTATGGGAATGTGGCACAACCCTGGAGTTCCTCTCGCCTTTCCTGTGGAGAGCGCCTCCACTTGAGATGTGACGGGAAAGCCGGGAATTCTTTCCCGACCACGCAGGGAAAGGATCCCTCCTCTCGAGCTAGGAGGCGGAAACGGGGCTCCTCTGGATGTGGGCAGGACTCTCGTGCTTCCTCTCGAGTGTAGTCTGGTATCTCGGGGAACTTCTTGAGTTGCAGCAAGGGTGTGAAGGACCCTTTGGAAGTTCCAGAGTTTAGGTGTGATTAGCCTCGAGACGCCTCAGCGGAAATGGGCCTCATCTCGCCTGGAGGGGAGAACCTCCTGGATTTTCTCGAGTTGCGGCAGGTGCTCTCGACTTACGACGGGGATCTCAGGGACCCGCTCTGGTGGCCTCAGGCAAGGCCAGTCCCCATGCGAGTTGCTCGGGGCCTCTCGGTGGATGCCGGGCCTAAGATCTTGCGTGGAGTAGGTGCCGGAACCTGAGCATTCCTCTCAAGTGCTGAGATGGATCTTGGGGTACTTCTGGAGTCTCCCCAGGGGAGTAAGTCGTCGTCTCGAGTGGGGGAATGCACGTGCGCTTTCCTCCGAGCGAAGCGGCAGTGTCACGCTTCCCTTCGTGTGGATCAAGGGATCAGGGGCTTTCCCTCGAGGCTTTCCCACGAGGCTTTCCCACGAGGCTTTCCCACAGGGCTGTCCCACGTGCCACCGTGGTGTGAGTCGATCCTCGGCTTGAAAGTCGAGGCAGTGCAGGGAAAAAAGGTTTCCCTGGAATGGACTGAGACATCTGGGGGACTCTGGGAATGGTGGCACGACCCTGGAGTTCCTCTCGCCTTTCTTGTAGAGAGTGCCTCCTCTTGAGGTCGGACGGGAACGCCGGGAATGCTTTGCCGACACGAAGGGAAAGGATCCCTCCTCTCGAGCTAGCAGGCGGAATCCTGGCTCCTCTGGATGTGGGCGGGACTCTCGTGCTTCCTCTCGAGTGGAGACGGGTATGTTGGGGAACTTCTTGAGTTGCAGCAAGGGTGTGAAGAAACCTTTGGATGTTCCAGAAGTTAGGTGAATATCCTGGAGACGCCTCAGCGGAAATGGGCCTCAACTCGCCTGGAGGGGAGAACCTCCTGGATTTTCTCGAGTTGCGGCAGGTGCTCTCGACTTACGACGGGGACCTCAGGCACCCGCTCTTGTGGCCACAGGAAAGGCCAGTCCCCAAGCGAGTTGCTCGGCGGGCTCTCGGGATTCCTCTCCCGTCGAAGCCGGGGCTTAAGACCTTGTGTGGAGTCTGTGCCAGAAACTGAGGATTCCTCTCCAGTGCTGACATGGATCTTGGGGTACTTCTGGAGTCTCTCCAGGGGAGTCAGTCATCGGCTCGAATGGGGCATGCACGTGCGCTTTCCTCCGGAGCTTTAGCAGCAGTGTGGCGCTTCCCTTCGCGTGGATCAAGGGATCTGTGGCTTTCCATCGAGGCTTTCCCACAAGGCTTTCCCACGAGGCTTCCCCACAGGGCTGTCCCACGTGCCACCGTGGTGTGAGTCGATCCTCGGCTTGAAAGTCGAGGCAGTGCAGGGAAAACAGGTTTCCCTGCAATGGCCTGAGAAATCAGGGGGACTCTGGGAATGGGGCCTGATCCTGGAGTTCCTCTCGTCTTTCCTGTGGAGAGCGCCTCCTCTTGAGATGCGATAGGAATGCTAGGAATTCTTTCCCGACCACGCAGGGAAAGGATCTCTCCTCTCGAGCTAGCAGTCGGAAACGGGGCCACTCTGGAAATGGGCGGGACTCTCATGTTACTCTTGAGTGGAGACCGGTATGTCGGGGAACTTCTTGAGTTGCAGCAAGGGTGTGAAGGACCCTTTGGAAGTTCCAGATGTTAGATGTGATTAGCCTCGAGACGCCTCAGCGGAAATGGGACTCATCTCGCCTGGAGGGGAGAACCTCCTGGATTTTCTCGAGTTGCAGCAGGTGCTCTCAACTTACGATGGGGACCTCAGGGACCCGCTCTGGAGGCCTCAGGAAAGGCCAGTCCCCATGCGAGTTGCTCAGGGCCTCTCGGGATTCCTCTCCCTTCGATGCCGGTGCCTAAGATCTTGTGTGGAGTCAGTGCTGGAACCTGAGGATTCCTCTGCAGTGTTGACATGGATCTTGGTGTACTTCTGGAGTCTCTCAGGGCAGTCAGTCCTCTACTCAACTGGGGGCATGCACGTGCGCTTTCCTCCCGATCTGTAGCAGCAGTGTCACGCTTCCCTTCACATGGATCAAGGGATCTGTGGCTTTCCCTCGAGGCTTTCCCACGAGGCTTTCCCACAGGGATGTCCCACGTGCCACTGTGGTGTGAGTCGATCCTCAGTTTGAAAGTCGAGGCAGGGCAGGGAATAAAGGTTTCCCTGGAATGGACTGAGACATCTGGGGGACTCTGGGAATGGTGGCACGACCCTGGAGTTCCTCTCTATTTTCCTGTGGAGAGCGCCTCCACTTAAGATGCGTTGGAAACGCCTTGAATTCTTTTCCGACCATGCAGGGAAAGGATCAATCCTCTCGAGCTATGAGGCGGAAACAGGGCTCCTCTGGATGTGGGCGGGACACTCGTGCTTCCTCTCGAGTGGAGACGGGTATGTCGGGGAACTTCTTGAGTTGCAGCAAGGGTGTGAAGGACCCTTTGGAAGTTCCAGATGTTAGATGTGATTAGCCTGGAGACGCCTAAGCGGAAATGGGCCTCATCTCGCCTGGAGGGGAGAACCTCCTGGATTTTCTCGAGTTGCGGCAGGTGGTCTCGACTTACGACGGGGACCTCAGGGACCCGCTCTGGTGGCCTCAGGAAAGGCCAGTCCCCTTGCGAATTGCTCGGGGGCCTCTCAGGATTCCTCTCCCGTCTATGCCGGGGCTTAGATCTTGTGTGGAGTAGGTGCCGGAACCTGAGCATTCCTCTCCAGTGCTGACATGGATCTTGGGGTACTTCTGGAGTCTCCCCAGGGGAGTCAGTCGTCGTCTCGAGTGGGGGAATGCACGTGCGCTTTCCTCCCGAGCTGAAGCAGCAGTGTCACGCTTCCCTTTGCGTGGATCAAGGGGTCAGGGGCTTTCTCTCGAGGCTTTCCAACGAGGCTTTCCCACGAGGATTTCCCACAGGGCTGTCCCACGTGCCACAGTGGTGTGAGTCGATCTTCGGCTTGAAAGTCGAGGCAGTGCAGGGAAAACAGGTTTCCCTGGAATGGACTGAAACATCTGGGGGACTCTGGGAATGGTGGCACGACCCTGGAGTTCCTCTCGCCTTTCCTGTGGAGAGCGCCTCCTCTTGAGATGCGACGGGAACGCCGGGAATTCTTTCCCGACCAGACAGGGAAAGGATCCCTCCTCTCAAGCTAGGAGGCAGAAACGGGGCTCCTCTGGATGTGGGCGGGACTATCGTGCTTCCTCTCGAGTGGAGACCGGTATGTAAGGGAACGTCTTGAGTTGCAGCAAGGGTGTGAAGGACCCTGTGGAAGTTCCAGAGGTTAGGTGTGATTAGCCTCGAAACGCCTCATCGGAAATGGGCCTCATCTCGCCTGGAGGGGAGAACCTCCTGGATTTTCTCGAGTTGCGGCAGGTGCTCTCGACTTACGACGGGGACTTCAAGGACCGGCTCTGGTGGCCACAGGAAAGTCCAGTCCCCATGCGAGTTGCTCGGGGGCCTCTCGGGATTCCTCTCCCGTTGATGCTGGGGCCTAAGACCTTGTGTGGAGTCAGTGCCGGACCTGAGGATTCCTCTTCAGTGCTGACATGGATCTTGGTGTACTTCTGGAGTCTCCCAAGGGGAGTCAGTCCTCGTCTCGAGTAGAGGCATGCACGTGCTCTTTCCTTCCGAGCTGTAGCAGCAGTGTCGCGCTTCCCTTCGGGTGGATCAAGGGATCAGGGGCTTTCTCTCGAGGCTTTCCAACGAGGCTTTCCCACGAGGCTTTCCCACAGGGCTGTTCCACGTGCCACAGTGGTGTGAGTCGATCCTCGGCTTGAAAGTCGAGGCAGTGCAGGGAAAACAGGTTTCCCTGGAATGGACTGAGACATCTGGGGGACTCTGTGATTGGTGACACGACCCTGGAGTTCCTCTCGCCTTTCCTGTGGAGAGCGCCTCCTCTTCAGATGCGACGGGAACGCCGGGAATTCTTTCCCGACCACGCAGGGAAAGAATCCCACCTCTCGGGCTAGGCGGTGGAAACGGGGCTCCTCTGGATGTGGGAGGGACTCTCGTGCTTCCTCTCGAGTGGAGACGGGTATGTCAGGGAACTTCTTGAGTGGCAGCAAGGGTGTGAAGGACCCTGTGGAAGTTCCAGATGTTAGATGTGATTAGACTCGAGACGCATCAGTGGAAATGGTCCTCATCTCGCCTGGAGGGGAGAACGTCCTGGATATTCTCGAGTTGCGGCAGGTGCTCTCAACTTACGACGGGGACCTCAGGGACCCGCTGTGTTGGCCTCAGGAAAGGCCAGTCCCCATGCAAGTTGCTTGGGGTCCTGTCGGGATTCCTCTCCCGTCGATGTCGGGTCCTAAGATCTCGTGTGGAGTCGGTGCTGGAACCTGAGGATTCCTCTCCAGTGCTGACATGGATCTTGGGGTACTTCTGGCGTCTCCCAGTGCAGTCAGTCCGTCTACTCGAGTGGGGGCATGCACGTGCGCTTTCCTCCCGAGCTTTAGCAGCAGTGTCACCCTTCCCTTCGCGTGGATCAACGGATCTGTGGCTTTCCCTCGAGGCTTTCCCAAGAGGCTTTCCCACGAGGCTTTCCCACAGGGCTGTCCCACGCGCCACCGTGGTGTGAGTCGATCCTTGGCTTGAAAGTCGAGGCAGTGCAGGGAAATCAGGTTTCCCTGGAATGGACTGAGACATCCAGGGGACTCTGGGAATGGTGGCACGACCCTCGAGTTCCTCTCGCCTTTACTGTGGAGAGCGCCTCCTCTTGAGATGCGACGGGAACGCCGGGAATTCTTTCCCGAACACGCAGGGAAAGGATCCCTCCTCTCGAGCTAGGAGGCGGAAACGGGGCTCCTCTGGATGTGGGCGGGACTCTCGTGCTTCCTCTCGAGTGGAGACGGGTATGTCGGGGAACTTCTTGAGTTGCAGCAAGGGTGTGAATGACCCTTTGGAAGTTCCAGATGTTAGATGTGATTAGCCTCGAGACGCCTCAGCGGAAATGGGCCTCATCTCGCCTGGAGGGGAGAACCTCCTGGATTTTCTCGAGTTGCGGCAGGTGCTCTCGACTTACGACGGGGACCTCAGGGACCCGCTCTGGTGGCCTCAGGAAAGGCCAGTCCCCTTTCGAATTGCTCGGGGCCCTCTCAGGATTCCTCTCCAGTCGATGCCGGGGCCTAAGACCTTGTGTGGAGTCGGTGCCGGAACCTGAGGATTCCTCTCCAGTGCTGACATGGATCCTGGGGTACTTCTGGAGTCTCCCAGGGGAGTCAGTCCTCGTCTCGAGTGGGGGCGTGCACGTGCGCTTTCCTCCCGAGCTGTAGCAGCACTGTCACGCTTCCCTTCGCGTGGATCAAGGGATCTGTGGCTTTCCCTCGAGGTTTTCCCTCGAGGCTTTCCCACGAGGCTTTCCCACGAGGCTTTCCCACAGGGCTGTCCCACGTGCCACCGTGGTGTGAGTCGATCCTCGGCTTGAACGTCCAGGCAGTGCAGGGAAAACAGGTTTCCCTGGAATGGACTGAGACATCTGGGGGACTCTGGGAATGGTGCCACGACCCTTGATTCCCTCTCGCCTTTCATGTGGAGAGCGCTGCCTCTTGAGATGCCACGGGAACGCCAGGAATTCTTCCCGACCCTGCAGGGAAAGGATCCCTCCTCTCGAGCTAGGAGGCGGTAACGGGGCTCCTCTGGACGTGGGCGGGACGCTCGTGCTTCCTCTCGAGTGGAGACGGGTATGTCCGGGAACTTCTTGAGTTGCAGGAAGGGTGTGAAGGACCCTTTGTAAGTTCCAGAGGTTAGGTGTGATTAGCCTTGAAACAGCTCAGCGGAAATGGGCCTCATCTCGCCTGGAACGGAGAACCTCCTGGATTTTCTCAAGTTGCGGCAGGTGCTCTGGACTTAGGACGGGGAACACAGGGACCCGCTCTGGTGGCCCCAGGAAAGGCCAGTACCCATGCGAGTTGCTCGGGGGCCTCTCGGGATTCCTCTCCCTTCGATACCGGGGCCTAAGACCTTGTGTGGAGTCGGTGCCGGAACCTGAGGATTCCTCTCCAGTGCTGAAATGGATCTTGGGGTACTTCTGGAGTCTCCCCAGGGGAGTGTGTCCTCGTCCCGAGTGGGCGCCTGCACGTACGCTTTCCTCCCGAGCTGTAGCAGCAGTGTCACGCTTCTCTTCGCATGGGTCAAGGAATCTGTGCCTTTCCCTCGAGGCTTTCCCAAAGGGCTGTTCCACGTGCCACCGTGGTGTGTGTCGATGTCGATCCTCGGCTTGAAAGTCGAGGCAGTGCAGGGAAAACAGGTTTCCCTGGAATGGACTGAGACATCTTGGGGACTCTGGAAATGGTGGCACGACGCTGGAGTTCCTCTCGCCTTTCCTGTGGAGAGCGCCTCCTCTTGAGATGCCGACGGGAACGCCGGGAATTCTTTGCCGACACGAAATGAAATGATACCTCCTCTCGAGCTAGGAGGCGGAAACGGGGCTCTTCTGGATGTGGGCGGGACTCTCGTGCTTCCCCTTGACTGGAGACGGGTTATGTCGGGGAACTTCTTGAGTTGCAGCAAGGCTGTGAAGGACCCTTTGGAAGTTCCAGAGGTTAGGTGTGATTAGCCTCGAGTCGACCTCAGCGGAAATGGGCCTCATCTCGCCTGGAGGGGACAACCTCCTGGATTTTCTCGACTTGCGGCAGGTGCTCTCGACTTGCGACGGGACCACAGGGACCCCTCTGGAGGCCTCAGGAAAGGCCAGTCCCCATTCGAGTTGCTTGGGAGCCTTTCGGGATTTCTCTCCCGTCGATGCCGGGGCCTAAGACCTTGTGTGGAGTCGGTGCCGGAACCTGAGGATTCCGCTCCAGTACTGACATGAATCTTGGGGTACTTCTGGAGTCTCCCCAGGGAAGTCAGTCCTCGTCTGGAGTGGGGGCATGCACGTGCGCTTTCCTCCCGAGCTGTAGCAGCAGTGTCGCTGCTTCCCTTCGCGTGGATCAAGGAATCTGTGGCTTTCCCTCGAGGCTTTCCCACGAGGCTTTCCCACAGGGCTGTTTCAAGTGCCACCGTGGTGTGAGTCGATCCTCGGCTTGAAAGTCGAGGCAGTGAAGGGAAAACAGGTTTCCCTGGAATGGACTGAGACACCTGGGGGACTCTGGGAATGGTGGCACGACCGTGAAGTTCCTCTCGCTTTTCCTGTGGATATCGCCTCCTTTGAGATGCGACGGGGAATGACGGGAATTCTTTCCTGACCACACAGGGAAAGTATCCCTCCTCTCGAGCTACGTGGCGGAATCGGGGCTCCTTGGATGTGGTCGAGACTCTCGTGCTTCCTCTCGAGTTGAGACGGGTATGTCGGGGAACTTCTTGAGTTGAAGCAAGGGTGTGAAGGACCCTTTGGAAGTTCTCGACGTTAGGTGTGTTTCGCCTCGAGACGCACTCAGCGGAAATGGGCCTTCATCTCGCCTGGAGGGGAGAACCTCCTGGATTTTCTCGTGTTGCGGCTGGTGCTCTCGACTTACGACGGGGACCTCAGGGACCCGCTCTGGTGGCCTCAGGAAAGGCCAGTCCCCATGCGAATTGCTCGGGGCCTCTCCGGATTCCTCTCCCGTCGATGCCGGGCCTAACACCTTGTGTGGAGTCGGTGCCGGAACATGAGGATTCCTCTCCAGTGCTGACATGGATCTTGGGGTACTTCTGGAGCCTCCCACCGGGGATTCAGTCCTCGTCTCGACTTAGGTCATTCACGTGTGCACTTTCCTCCCGAGCTGTAGCAGCAGTGTCATGCTTCCCTTCGCGTGATGAAGAAATCTGTGGCTTTAACTCGAGGTTTTCGCAGCAGGCTTTCCCACGAGGCTTTCCCACAGGGCTGTCCCACGTGCCACCGTGGTGTGAGTCGATCCTCGCTTGAAAGTCGAGGCAGTGCAGGAAAAACTGGTTTCCCTGGAATGGACTGAGACATCTGGGGACTCTGGGAATGGTGGCACGACCCTGGAGTTCCTCTCGCCTTTCCTGTGGAGAGCGCCTGCTCTTGAGATGCGACGGGAACGCCGGAATTCTTTCCGGAGCACGCAGGAAAAGGATCGTCCCT
>NW_017217875.1:0-12250 GCF_001704415.2 Capra hircus | reverse complement strand
GACCTCGGCTCCGCTATGTTCAAAAGGAAGGCCAAGTCCCATGCGATTGCCGGGGGCCTCTCCGATTCGCGCCCTCTCGTCCGCGAATGGCCGAGGCCTTAAAAGACGCTTGTGTGGAGTTGTGGCGGACAGGCGTTCATCTCCAAAGGCTGATATGGATCTTGGGGTAGTTTGGGTTCCAACCGGGATTCAGTCTCGTCTCTTCTTAGGTACTCACGTGGCATTTCTACACGACGTAAAGGAGCAGTGTCATCGCTTCCTCGCGTGATGAAGAAATTGCCGCTTTACAAACTCGAGGTTTGCAGAGGCTTCCCACGTGGCTTTCCCACAGGGCTGTCCATCACGCGTGCCACGTGCGGCCTGTGATCGATCCTGGCTTGAAAGTGACGCAGTGCAGGGAATAAACAGATTTCCGCCTTTGAAATGGGACTGAGACTCTGGGGACTCTTGGAAAGGTGGCACAACCTGGAGTTCCGTCTCGAGCTTTCTGGGGAGGACCCTTGTAGAGATGTGATGGGAACGCCGCGAATTCTTTCCCAGACCAGCGAGGGAAAGGATCCCTCTTCGAGCTACGGAGGTGGCGAACGGGCTCCTCTGATGTGGGCGGGCTCGTCGTATTGCTCTCTCTTGTGGAGAGGGTAGTATGTCGGGGAGGAATCTCGAGTTACAGAAGGGTTGTGGGACGTTTGGAAGTTCAGAGTTAGGTGTGATTATGCCTCGAAAGCGCGCTCAGCTGAAACGGGCTCATCTTGCTCTGGAGGAGAACCTTTGGATATTTCTTCGAGTTGCCGGCAGGTGCTTCTCGCTTACGGACCTGCGATACCAGGACAGCTTTGATGGCCTCAGGATAAAGGCCAGTCCATGCGAGGTTGCTGGGGCCTCAGATTCTCGTCTGCCGGGCCTGCTGTTGTAGCGTGCCGGGATACGACTTGATGGGATGTCGGTGCTGAACCTAGATGCTGACATTGCGACTTCTTGGTGTACTTTTGGAGTCTCCCAGGGGAGTAGTCCTCGTCAGAGTTGGGGCATGGCACGTGCGCTTTCCTCCCGATGTGTTAGCCAGGGTTGTCACGCTCCTTCGCTGTGAATCAAGGGATCTGTGGTATTTCCTCTTGGCTTTCCACACCAGGCCTTTCCACAAGGGCTGTCCAGTTCCACCCGTGAGGTGTGAGTCGATCCTCGCCTTGAAAGTCGAGCAGTGTCGGAAAACAGCGTTTGCCTGGAATGGACTGAGAACATCTGGGGGGCCTCTGGGAATGGTGCAGAGCAGACTGGAGTTCCCTGCCTGCCTTCTTGTTACAGATCGCCTCTCTTGGAGATGCACGGGAAGCCAGGAATTGCTTTCCCGTCCACGCAGGGTGAAAGGATCCCTGCCCTCGAGCAGTGGGCGGAACGGCTCCTCCTCTGGATGTGGCGCGGGCTTCTCGGTGCTTCTTTCGAGTGGAGACGGTAAGTTGGGGAACTTCTTGAGTTGCAGCAAGGATGTGAATTGAACCTTTGGAAGCTTTCGCAGAGGTTAGGTTGATTAGCCTCCGAGACGCCTTGGTGAAATGCGTCTCACGCTGGAGGGCAAAAACTCCAGGATTTTCTGAGTTGCCGGTAAGGTGCTTCTCCACTTAACGACGGGGACTAGGAACTGCTCTGGTGGCTTCAGGAAAGGCCAGTCCCATGCGAGTTGCTCGGGCCTCTCGGAGATTCCTCTCCCGACGATGCCGGTGCCTAACTTCTGTGTGGCAGTCCGCGGTGCCAGGAATCTGAGCATTCCTCACGCAGTGCTGACATTGGATCTTGGCGTACTTCTGGAGTTCCCGCAAGGGAAGGTCAAGTCCTCGTCTGGAGTGGGGGCATGCACGTGCGCTTCTCCCGAGCTTTTAGCATGAAGTGTCTGCTTCCCTTAGAGTGGATCAAAGGTTTCTGTGGCTTTTCCACGAAGGCTTTCCCAACAGGGCTGTCACCACGTGCCACACGTGCGTGTGAGTCGATTCCTCGCTTGAAAGTCAGCAGAGCATGCACGTGCGAGAAACAGGTTTCCTCGAAATGGACTGAGAGCATCTGGGGACTCTGGATTGGTGGCAGACACCGGAGTTCCTCTCTACTCTCCTGTGGAGAGCACGTCCTCTTGAGATGCGACGTGGAACGCCGGGAATTTACTTTCCGCGAAGCCACGACAGTGAAGGATCCCTCCTCTCAGGCTAGGGAGGCTGGAAACGGGGCTCGCTCATGGATTGTGGACGGGACACTCGTGCTTTCCTCTTCGAGTGGAGACGGTAAGTTGGCGGAATCTGAGTTGGCAGCAAGGGTGTGAAAGGCACCCTTTGGAAGTTCAGGAGGTTAGGTGTGGATTAGCACTCTGAGAAGCCTCAGCTGGAAAAATGGGGCCTCATGTGCCTGGGATCGGAAGAACTCTCTGGTGCTTTTCTCGAGTTTGCGGAGCGTGCTCTCGACTTAACGCCTGGACCGCTCAAGGCACGCTCTGGTGCCTTCGGAAAGTTCCAGTCCCCATGCGAGTTGATGGGAGCCTTTTCGGGATTCCTGTCGCTCGATCGGCCGGAGGCCTAATACCTTGTGTGGTGTTGGTTCGAACCTGAGGATCTTCTTCCAGTGCTGACATTTTGATTTGGGGTATTCTGGGAGCTTCCCAGGGGAGTCAGTTTTCGTGCTCGAGTTGGGCAACATGCACGTGCACTTTCCTCCCGGCGGCTGAGCACTGTCACGCTTTTAACGTGGATCAATGGGATCTGTGGCTTTCCCTCGAGACTTTCCTCGAGGCTTTACCCACGAGCTTCTCAGAGGCGTCCCACATGGCTGTCGCCGTGCCACCGTGGTGTGAGTCGATTCCTCGTTGTGAAGTCCAAGGCAGTGGCAGGGAAACAGGTTTCCTGGAGATTGGACTGAGCATCTGGGGCAGGACTCGTGGGTTAATGTGCGCACGACCCTTGATTACCATTCAGGCCTTTCATGATGGAGGCGCTGCCATCTTGAGATGCCCTAACGGGAACGCCAGGGGAATTCTTTCCACTACCATGGCAGGGAAAGCATCCTCCTCTCGAGCGCCAAGAGGCGGTAACGAGGGCCTCTCTGGATGTGGGCGGGACGCGCCTTCTCCTCTCGAGTGGCAGACGGGTATGTCGGATGAAACTTTCTTGGTTGCAGGAAGTGAGTGCTGGAAGGACTCCTTTGTAAAGTTCCAGAAGGTAGGTGTGATGTAGCCTTGAGACACCTCAGCTGAAACGGCCTACTCTTGCGCTGGAGGGCGAGAACCTTTCTGGATTTTCTCGAGTTGCGCGGAGGCTGCTCTCGACTTACGATGGGCGCATACCAGGCGACACGCTTTGATGGCCTCGAGGAAAGCGCTAGTCCCATGCGAGTTGCTGGGGGCTCTCAGAGATTCGCTCTCCCGTCGATGCGGGGCCTTAAGCTTAGTGTGGAAGTCGGGCCGGAACTGCAGATTCTCTTCAGTGCTGTACATTGGATCTTGGTGTACTTCTGGAGTCTCCAGGGGAGTCAGTTCTCTCGTCAACGAGTTGGGGATCCGTGCCGCTTCTCTCGCGTGTAGCAGCGGTTGTACGCTTCCTTCGCGTGAAATCAAGGGATCTGTGGCTTTCCCTCTTGCTTCCCACCAGGCTTTCTCACATGGGCTGTCCCACGTTCCACCGTGGTGTGAGTCCGATCTCGTGCTTGAAAGTCGAGCAGTGCGGCGAAACGGTTTCCTGGAATGGACTGCAGACATCTGGCGGGACTCTGGGAAGGTGGCCACGACCCTGGAGTTCCTCTCGCGCTTTCCTTGAGAGTCCTCCTCTTGAGAGTCGAGGGAACGCAGAATCTTTCGCGTCCACATCGGCACGGGGAAAGGATCCTGCCTCGAGCTAGGGGCGGAAACGGGTCTCGCTCTGGATGTGGCGGGACTCCTCGGCTTCCTTTCGGTGGAGGAGGGTACGTTGGGGACTTCTTGAGTTGCAGCAAGGATGATGAAATGACCTTTGGAAGATTCGCAGAGGTATAGGTCTATTAGCCTCGAGACGGCCTAGGCTGAAATGGGGCGCTCCTCACTGGAGGGGCAGAACCTCCAGGATTTTCTGATGTTGGCGGAGCTGCTCTCCACTTACGAGGGACCTCAGGGACCTGCTCTGTGGCCTCAGAAAGGCAGTCCCCATGCGACGTTGCTGGGGGGCACTCATTCGGCATTCCTGCTCGCAGACGATGCGGTGCATAATATCTTGTGTGGAGTCGGTGCCAAGGAATCTGAGATATCCTCACCAGCTGCTGACATGGATCTTGGGGTACTTTTGGAGTCTCCGCAGGGAAGTCAGTCCGTCTGGAGTGGGGGCATGCCGTGCGCTTCCTCCGGAGCTTTAGCAGAAGTGTTCGCTTCCTTCGAGTGGATCAAGGTTTCTGTGGCTTTTCACGAGGCTTTCACAGGGTCCCACGTGCACGTGGTGTGAGTCGTTCGCTCGCTTGAAAAGTCGAGGACAGTGAAGGGAAAGCAGGTTCCCTGGAATTGGACTGAGACATTGGGGGATCTGGGAATGGGGCCTGAATCCTGGAGTCTCGGCGCTTTCTTTGGAGAGCGCCTCCCTCTTGAGATGCGTACGGGAATCTAGTAATTCTTTTCGCCGACCACGCAGGGAAAGGATCCATCCTTCTCCAAGCTTGCAGGGGAAACGGGGCACTCTGGATATGGGATGGACTTCTGATTCCTCTAGAGTGGAGACGGGTATGTCGGAGGAACTTTTGAAGTTGCAGCAACGTGGGAAGGACTTTGGAAGTTCAGAGTATTAAGTGTGATTACCACGCTAGTTGGCCTGAGTGGAAATGGGCCTCATCTCGGCCTGGAGGGCAACTCCTGGATTTTCTCGAGTTGGGGCAGGTGCTTTCGACTTACGATGGGGACCTAAGGTACCCGCTCTGGTGGCCTCAGGAAAGGCCAATCGCCATGCGAGTTGCTCTGGGGCCTCTCGGGATTCCTCTCCCGTCGATGCCGGCCTAAGACCTTGTGTGGAGCGTGCCGGAAACCTGAGGATTCCTCTCCAGTGCTGACATGGATCTTGTGGTACTTCTGGAGTCTCCCCAGCGGAGTCAGTCCTCGTCTCGAGTGGGGCATGCACCTGCGCTTTCCTCCCGAGCTGTAGCAGCAGTGTCACGCTTCCTTCGCGTGGATCAAGGGATCTGTGCCTTTCCCTCGAGGTTTTCCCAAAGGGCTGTCCCACGTGCCACCTTGGGTGTGTGTCGGTGTCGATCCTCGGCTTGAAAGTGAAGGCAGTGCAGGAAAAACAGGTTTCCCTGGAATGGACTGAGACATCTTGGGGACTCTGGGAATGGTGGCACGACCTGGAGTTCCTCTCGCCTTTCCTGTGGAGAGCGCCTCCTCTTGAGATGTGACGGGAACGCCGGGAATTCTTTGCCGACCACGAAATGAAATGATACCTCCTCTCGAGCTTGGAGGCGGAAACGGGGCTCCTCTGGATGTGGCGGACTCTCGTGCTTCCCCTTGAGTGGAGACGGGTATGTCGGGGAACTTCTTGAGTTGCAGCAAGGCTGTGAAGGACCCTTTGGAAGTTCCAGAGGTTAGGTGTGATTTGCTTCGAGTCGCCTCAGCGAACTGGGCCTCATCTCACCTGGAGGGGACAACCTCCTGGATTTTTCGACTTGCGGCAGGGTGCTCTCCAGTTACGACGGGGACCACAGGGACCCCCTCTGGAGGCCTCAGGAAAGGCCAGTCCCCATGCGAGTTGCTCGGGGGCCTCTCGGATTCCTCTCCCGTCGATGCCAGTACCTAATACCTTGTGCGGAGACGGTGCCGCAACCTAAGGATTCCTCTCCAGTGCTGACATGGATCTTGGGGTACTTCTGGAGTCTCCCCATGGGAGTCAGTCCTTGTCTCGAGTGGGCATGCACGTGCGATTTCCTCCTAAGCTGTATCAGCAGTGTCCCGCTTCCCTTCGCGTGGATCAAGGGATCAGTGGCCTTCCCTCGAGGCTTTCCCACGAGGCTTTCCACGAAGCTTTCCAACAGGGCTGTCCCACGTGCCACCGTGGGTGTGAGTCGATCCTCGGCTTGAAAGTCGAGGCAGTGCAGGAAAAGCAGGTTTCCCTGGAATGGACTGAGACATCAGGGGGACTCTGGGAATGGTGGCACGACCCTGGAGTTCCTCTCGCCTTTCTGTGGAGAGCGCCTCTTCTTGAGATGCAACGGAAGCCTGGAATTCTTTCCCAACCACGCAGGGGAAGGTTCACTCCTCTCGATCTAGGAGGGGGAAACGGGGCTCCCTGGATGTGGTCGAGACTCTCGTGCTTCCTCTCGAGTGGAGACGGGTATGTCGGGGAACTTGTTGAGTGAAGTAAGGGGTGTGAAGGATCCTTTGGAAGTTCTCGACGTTAGGCGTGATTAGCCTCTAGACGCCTCAGCGGAAATGGGCCTCATCTCGCCTGGATGGGAGAACCTCCTGGATTTTCTCGAGTTGCGGCCAGTGCTCTCGACTTACGACCGGGACCTCAGGGATCCGCTATGGTGGCCTCAGGAAAGGCCAGTCCCCATGCGAATTGCTCGGGGCCTCTCCGGATTCCTCTCCGTCGATGCCGAGGCCTAAGACCTTGTGTGGAGTTGGTGCCGGAACAGGATTCCTCTCCAGTGCTGACATGGATCTTGGGTACTTCTGGAGTCTCACCGGGGATTCAGTCCTCGTCTCTTCTTAGGTCCTCACGTGCACTTCTCCCGAGCTGTAGCAGCAGTGTCATGCTTCCCTTCGCGTGGATGAAGAAATCTGCGGCTTTAACTCGAGGTTTTCGCAGGAGGCTTTCCCACGTGGCTTTCCACAGGGCTGTCCACACGTGCCACCGTGGTGTGAGTCGATCCTCGGCTTGAAAGTCGAGGCAGTGCAGGGAAAACAGATTTCCCTGAAATGGACTGAGACCTCTGGGGACTCTGGAAATGGTGGCACAACCCTGGAGTTCCTCTCGCCTTTCCTGGGGGAGAGCGACCCCTCTTGAGATGTGATGGGAACGCCGCGAATTCTTTCCCGACCACGCAGGGAAAGGATCCCTCCTCTCGAGCTAGGAGGGAAACGGGGCTCCTCTGGATGTGGGCGGGACTCTCGTGCTTCCTCTCTTGTGGAGACGGGTATGTCGGGGAACTTCTTGAGTTACAGAAAGGGTGTGAAGGACCCTTTGGAAGTTCCAGAGGTTAGGTGTGATTTGCCTCGAAACGCCTCAGCTGAAACGGGCCTCATCTTGCCTGGAGGGGAGAACCTTCTGGATTTTCTCGAGTTGCGGCAGGTGCTCTCGACTTACGACTGGGATACCAGGGACACGCTTTGATGGCCTCAGGAAAGGCCAGTCCCCATGCGAGTTGCTGGGGCCTCTCAGGATTCCTCTCCCGTCGATGCCGGGGCCTAAGACCTTGTGTGGAGTCGGTGCCGGAACCTGAGGATTCCTCTTCAGTGCTGACATGGATCTTGGTGTACTTCTGGAGTCTCCCAGGGGAGTCAGTCCTCGTCACGAGTTGGGGCATGCACGTGCGCTTTCCTCCCGATGTGTAGCAGCGGTGTCACGCTTCCCTTCGCGTGAATCAAGGGATCTGTGGCTTTCCCTCTTGGCTTTCCCACCAGGCTTTCCCACAGGGCTGTCCCACGTTCCACCGTGGTGTGAGTCGATCCTCGGCTTGAAAGTCGAGGCAGTGCGGGAAAACAGGTTTCCCTGGAATGGACTGAGACATCTGGGGGACTCTGGGAATGGTGGCACGACCCTGGAGTTCCTCTCGCCTTTCTTGTACAGATCGCCTCCTCTTGAGATGCGACGGGAACGCCAGGAATTCTTTCCCGTCCACGCAGGGAAAGGATCCCTGCCCTCGAGCTAGGAGGCGGAAACGGGTCTCCTCTGGATGTGGGCGGGACTCTCGTGCTTCCTTTCGAGTGGAGACGGGTAAGTTGGGGAACTTCTTGAGTTGCAGCAAGGATGTGAATGACCCTTTGGAAGTTCCAGAGGTTAGGTCTGATTAGCCTCGAGACGCCTTGGCTGAAATGGGCCTCCTCACCTGGAGGGCAGAACCTCCAGGATTTTCTTGAGTTGCGGCAGGTGCTCTCCACTTACGACGGGGACCTCAGGGACCTGCTCTGGTGGCCTCAGGAAAGGCCAGTCCCCATGCGAGTTGCTCGGGGCCTCTCGGGATTCCTCTCCCGACGATGCCGGTGCCTAATATCTTGTGTGGAGTCGGTGCCGGAATCTGAGCATTCCTCACCAGTGCTGACATGGATCTTGGGGTACTTCTGGAGTCTCCGCAGGGAAGTCAGTCCTCGTCTGGAGTGGGGCATGCACGTGCGCTTTCCTCCCGAGCTTTAGCAGAAGTGTCTCGCTTCCCTTCGAGTGGATCAAGGTTTCTGTGGCTTTCCCACGAGGCTTTCCCACAGGGCTGTCCCACGTGCCACCGTGGTGTGAGTCGATCCTCGGCTTGAAAGTCGAGGCCAGTGCAGGGAAAACAGGTTTCCCTGGAATGGACTGAGACATCTGGGGACTCTGGATTGGTGGCACGACCCTGGAGTTCCTCTCTACTTTCCTGTGGAGAGCACCTCCTCTTGAGATGCGACGGGAACGCCGGGAATTCTTTCCCGACCACGCAGTGAAAGGATCCCTCCTCTCAGGCTAGGAGGCGGAAACGGGGCTCCTCTGGATGTGGGCGGGACTCTCGTGCTTCCTCTCGAGTGGAGACGGGTAAGTTGGGGAACTTCTTGAGTTGCAGCAAGGGTGTGAAGGACCCTTTGGAAGTTCCAGAGGTTAGGTGTGATTAGCCTCGAGAAGCCTCAGCGGAAATGGGCCTCATGTCGCCTGGATCGGAGAACCTCCTGTGCTTTCTCGAGTTGCGGCAGGTGCTCTCGACTTACGCCTGGGACCTCAGGGACACGCTCTGGTGGCCTTCGGAAAGTCCAGTCCCCATGCGAGTTGATGGGAGGCCTTTCGGGATTCCTGTCCCATCGATGCCGGGGCCTAATACCTTGTGTGGTGTCGGTTCCGGAACCTGAGGATTCTTCTCCAGTGCTGACATTGATCTTGGGGTACTTCTGGAGTCTCCCCAGGGGAGTCAGTTCTCGTCTCGAGTGGGGCCATGCACGTGCACTTTCCTCCCGAGCTGTAGCAGCACTGTCACGCTTCCCTTCACGTGGATCAAGGGATTCTGTGGCTTTCCCTCGAGACTTTCCCTCGAGGCTTTCCCACGAGGCTTTCCCACGAGGCTTTCCCACATGGCTGTCCCACGTGCCACCGTGGTGTGAGTCGATCCTCGGTTTGAAAGTCCAGGCAGTGCAGGGAAAACAGGTTTCCCTGGAATGGACTGAGACATCTGGGGGACTCTGGGAATGGTGGCACGACCCTTGATTCCCTCTCGCCTTTCATGTGGAGAGCGCTGCCTCTTGAGATGCCACGGAACGCCAGGAATTCTTTCCCTACCCTGCAGGGAAAGGATCCCTCCTCTCGAGCCAAGAGGCGGTAACGGGGCTCCTCTGGATGTGGGCGGGACGCCCGTGCTTCCTCTCGAGTGGAGACGGGTATGTCCGGGAACTTCTTGAGTTGCAGGAAGGGTGTGAAGGACCCTTTGGTAAGTTCCAGAGGTTAGGTGTGATTAGCCTTGAGACACCTCAGCTGAAACGGGCCTCATCTCGCCTGGAGGGGAGAACCTTCCTGGATTTTCTCGAGTTGCGGCAGGGTGCTCTCGACTTACGACTGGGATACCAGGGACACGCTTTGGATGGCCTCAGGAAAGGCCAGTCCCCATGCGAGTTGCTGGGGCCTCTCAGGATTCCTCTCCCGTCGATGCCGGGGCCTAAGACCTTGTGTGGAGTCGGTGCCGGAACCTGAGGATTCCTCTTCAGTGCTGACATGGATCTTGGTGTACTTCTGGAGTCTCCCCAGGGGAGTCCAGTCCTCGTCACGAGTTGGGGCATGCACGTGCGCTTTCCTCCCCGATGTGTAGCAGCGGTGTCACGCTTCCCTTCGCGTGGAATCAAGGGATCTGTGGCTTTCCCTCGTTGGCTTTCCCCACCCAGGGCTTTCCCACAGGGCTGTCCCACGTTCCACCGTGGTGTGAGTCGATCCTCGGCTTGAAAGTCGAGGCAGTGCCGGGAAAACAGGTTTCCCTGGAATGGACTGAGACATTCTGGGGGACTCTGGGAATGGTGGCACGACCCTGGAGTTCCTCTCGCCTTTCCTGTGGAGAGTGCCTCCTCTTGAGATTCGAAGGGAACGCCGGTAATTCTTTCCCGACCACGCAGGTAAAGGATCCCTCCTCTCGAGCAAGAGGCGAAAACGGGGCTCCTCTGGATGTGCGCGGGACTCTCGCGCTTCCTCTCGAGTGGAGACGGGTATGTGGGGGAACTTCTTGAGTTGCAGCAAGGGTGTGAAGGACCCATAGGAAGTTCCAAAGGTTAGGTGTGATTAGCCTCGAGATGCCTCAGCGGAAATGGGCCTCATCTCGCCTGGAGGGGAGAACCTCCTGGATTTTCTCGAGTTGCGGCAGGTGCTCTCGACTTACGATGGGGACCTCAGGGACCCGCTCTTGTGGCCTCAGGAAAGGCCAGTCCCCATGCGAGATGCTCGGTGGTCTCTCGGGATTCCTCTCCCGTCGATGCCTGGGCCTAAGACCTTGTGTGGAGTCAGTGCCGGAACCTGAGGATTCCAGTCCAGTGCTGACATGGATCTTGGGGTACTTCTGGAGTCTCCCCAGGGGAGTCAGTCCTCGTCTCTAGTGGGGCATGCACGTGCGCTTTCCTCCCGAGCTGTAGCAGCAGTGTCACGCTTCCCTTCGCGTGAACCAAGGGATCAGGGGCTTTCCCTCGAGGCTTTCCCACGAGGTTTTCACACGAGGCTTTCCCACAGGGCTGTCCCACGTTCCACCGTGGTTTGAGTCTATTCTTGGCTAGAACGTCGAGGCAGTGCAGGGAAAACAGGTTTCCCTGGAATGGACTGAGACATCTGGGGGACTCTGGGAATGGTGGCACGACCCTGGAGTTCCTCTCGTCTTTCCTGTGGAGATCGCCTCCTCTTGAGATGCGACGGGAACGCCGGGAATTCTTTCCCGACCACGCAGGGAAAGGATCCCTCCTCTCGAGCTAAGAGGCGGAAACGGGGCTCCTCTGGATGTGGGCGGGACTCTCGTGCTTCCTCTCGAGTGGAGTCGGGTATGTCGGGGAACTTCTTGAGTTGCAGCAAGGGTGTGAAGGACCCTTTGGAAATTCCAGAGTTTAGGTGTGATTAGCCTCAAGACGCCTCCGCGGAAATGGGCCTCATCTCGCCTGGAGGGAGAACCTCCTGGATTTTCTCGAGTTGCGGCAGGTGCTCTCGACTTACGACTGGGACCTCAGGGACCCGCTCTGGTGGCCTCAGGAAAGGCCAGTCCCCATGCGAGTTGCTCGGGGTCTCTCGGGATTCCTCTCCCATCGATGCCGGGGCCTAAAGACTGCCGGGAGCCATTGTGAGGAAGCCCGCCCGTGACAAGGTTATGAGGAAGGAAGCTGACATACGCAAGGCGTGCTCAGACTTCAGGAGACCCTCTGGAAATTTTTAAGCATGTACCCAACAAAAATCTGCCGGTTTTTGTGCTCTGCTTTTCACTCTTCTGACCTTTTCTGGAAAAGTCAATTCAGTCCGTTAGTCTTCTGCATTTGAAAGAGTGTTTCAATCCAAAAACCTATGATTTCTTTCTAGCCTGCCTGTAGGACTCATACAGCTGCTCTTCTGATTGTTTGAGGCCTCCTGACCGCAGGAGGCACTGGAAGCTTAAATCATCCTAGGAATGCAGGAGTTTCCGAGGAGTCAAAATCTTTAGAATAGGACTGATTAAAAGTTTCATTTTTTGGGTCAATGCTTGCTGCCAAATTTTCATATCCTTTATTTTTAGATATAGTTGGTTATAGAAAAACAAGTAGTTTACCTGGTATTAGCAACATTAGATCTTTGAGTTAAGTACCTTCTTTGTTATAACCCACTGCACCTTTGTTCTATAGAGATGTAACTTTAATGCTTTAAGGAGATGCAGATTAAAGAAAAACACTTCAGGGGAAACAAAATTAACATTCATTAAGGAAGAGAGCCAAAAAGTGTTAACAAGCCTCTTGGCCAGAAGATAATGTAAATCACCCTGAGACCTTTTGTATACAAAATGATATACAGAAAGAATCTGGGTTGCGAACACTACATAATTTTGTGTTATCCATTGATCTCCATGTTTTATCAAAAGTATAAAAGGCCTTCTGAACAATAAAGGAGGA
>NW_017217874.1:0-12250 GCF_001704415.2 Capra hircus | reverse complement strand
GAGACTCCTCAGCGGAAATGGGCCTCATCTCGCCTGGAGGGGAGAACCTCCTGGATTTTCTCGAGTTGCGGCAGGTTCTCTTGACTTACGGCGGGGACCTCAGGGACCGCTCTGGTGGCTCAGGAAAGGCCAGTCCCCATGCGAGTTGCTCGGGGCACTCGGGATTCCTCTCCCGTCGGTGCTGGGGCCTAAGATCTTGTGTCAAGTGGGTGCGGAACCTGAGGATTCCTCTCCACTGCTGACATGGATCTTGGGGTACTTCTGGAGTCTCCCCAGGGAGTCAGTCCTCGTCTCGAATGGTGTCATGCACGTGCGCTTTCCTCCCGAGCTGGAGAAGCAGTGTCGAGCTTCCCTTCGCGTGGATCAAGGGATCTGTGGCTTTCCCTCGAGGCTTTCCCACGAGGCCTTCCCACGAGGCTTTTCCACGAGGTTATCCCAGGAGGCTTTCCCACAGGGCAGTCCCACGTGCACCGTGGTGTGAGTCGATCCTCGGCTTGAAAGTCGAGGCAGTGCAGGGAAAACAGTTTTGTCTGGAATCGACTTGACATCTGGGGGACTCTGGGGAATGGTGGCACGACGCTGGAGTTCTTCTTGCCTTTCCTGTGGAGAGCGCCTCCTCTTGAGTTGCGACGGGAACACTGGGAATTCTTTCCCGACCAAGCAGGGAAAGGATCCCTCCTCTCGAGCTAGGAGGCAGAGACGGGTCTACTCTGGATGTGGGCGGGACTCTCGTGCTTCCTCTCGAGTGGAGACGGGTAAGTCGGGGAACTTTTTGAGTTGCAGCAAGGGTGTGAAGACCTTTGAAGTTCCAGAGGTTAGGTGTGATTAGACTCGAGAAGCCTCAGCGGAAATGGGCCTCATCTCGCTTGGAGGGGAGAACTTCATGGATTTCTCGAGTTGAGGCAGGTGGTCTCGACTTACGACGGGGAACTCTGCGAACCGCTCAGGTGGCCTCAGGAAAGGCCAGTCCGCATGCGAGTTGCTCGGGGACTCTCGGATTCCCCTCCCATCGATGCCGAGGCCTAAGACCTGTGTGGAGTCGGTGCTGGAACATGAGGATTCCTCTCCAGTGCTGACATGGATCTTGGGGTACTTCTGAAGTCTCCCCAGGGGAGTCAGTCTTCGTCTCCTGTGGGGATATGCACGTGCGCTTTCCTCTCGAGCTGTAGCAGCAGTGTCACACTTCCTTTGCGAGGATCAAGGGATCAGGGCTTTCCCTGGAGGATTTCCCACGAGGCTTTCCACGAGGCTTTCCCACGAGGCTTCCCACGAGGCTTTCCCACAGGGCTGTCCCACGTGCCACCGAGGTGTGAGTCGATCCTCCGCCTGAAAGTCGAGGCAGTGCAGGGAAAACATGTTTCCCTGGAATGGACTGAGACATCTGGGGCACTCTGGAAATGGTGGCACGACCCTGGAGTTCCTCTCTCCTTTCCTGTGGAGAGCGCCTCCTCTTGAGATGCGACGGAACGCCGGGAATTCTTTCCAGACCACGCAGGGAAAGGATCCCTACTCTCGAGCTAGGAGGCGGAAACGGGGCTCCTCTGGATGTGGGGGGGACTCTCGTGCTTCCTCTCGAGTGGAGACGGGTATGTCGGGGAACTTCTTGAGTTGCAGCTAGGGTGTGAAGGACCTTTGAAAGTTCCAGAGGTTAGATGTGATTAGCCTCGAGACCCCTCAGCAGAAATGGGCCTCATCTCGCCTGGAGGGGAGAACCTCCTGGATTTTCTCGAGTTACAACAGGTGCTCTCGACTTTCGACGGGACCTCAGGGACCCGCTCTGGTGGCCTCAGGAAAGCCAGTCCCCATGCGAGTTGCTCGGGGGCCACTCGGGATCCCCTCCCATCGATGGTGGTGCCTAAGACCTTGAATGGAGTCGGTGCGGGATCCTGAGGATTTCTCTCCAGTGCTGACATGGACCTCGGGGGGTACTTCTGGAGTCTCCCCAGGGGAGTCAGTCCTCGTCTCGGTTGGGGGCATGCACGTGCACTTTCCTCTCGACTGTATCAGCAGTGTCACGTTTCCCTTCGCTTGGATCAAGGGATCAGGGGCTTTCCCACGAGGTTTCCCACAAGCTTTCCCACGAGGCTTTCCCACAGGGGCCTGTCCCACGTGCCACCGTGGTGTGAGTCGATCCTCGGCTTGAAAGTCGAGGCAGTGCAGGGAAAACATGTTTCCCTGTAATGGACTGAGACATATGGGGGACTCTGGGAATGGTGGCATGACCCTGGAGTTCCTCTCGCCATTCCTGTGGAGAGCGCCTCCTCTTGAGATGCGACGGTAACACCAGGAATTCTTTCCTAACCACGCAGGGGAAAGGATTCCTCTCTCGAGGTATGAGGCGGAAACGGGGGCTCCTCTGCATGTGGGCGGGACTCTCGTGCTTCATCTCGGAGTGGAGACGGGTATGTCGGGGAACTTCTTGAGTTGCAGCAAGGTTGTGAAGGACCCTTTGGAAGTTCCAGATGTTAGGTGTGATTAGACTCAAGACGCCTGAGCGGAAATGTGGGCCTCATCTCGCCTGGAGGGGAGAACCTCCTGGATTTTTTCCGAGTTGCGGCAGGTGCTCTCGACTTACGACGGGGACCTCAGGGACCCGCTCTGGTGGACTCAGGAAAGACCAGTCCCCATGTGAGTTGCCTCGGGGGCCTCACGGGATTCCTCTCCCATCGATGCCGGGGCTTAAGACCTTGTGTGGAGTCACTGCCGGAACCTGAGGATTCCTCTCCAGTGCTGAATGGATCTTGGGGTAATTCTGGAGTCTCCCCAGGGGAGTCAGTCCTCATCTCGAGTGGTGGCATGCACGTGCGCTTTCCTCCCGAGCTGTATCAGCAGTGTTACGCTTCCCCTTCGCGTGGATTAAGGGATCTGTGGCTTTCCCTCCAGGCTTTCCCACGAGGATTTCCCACGAGACTTTCCCACAGGGCTGTCCCACATGCCACCGTGGTGTGTGTCGATCCTCGCTTTGAACGTCGACGCAGTGCAGGGAATACCAGGTTTCCCTGGAATGGACTGAGACATGTGGGGGACTCTGGGAATGGTGGCACGACCCTGGAGTTCCTCTCACCTTTCCTGTGGAGAGCGCCTCCTCTTGAGATGGGACGGGAACGCTGGGAATCTTTCCCCAACACGCAGGGTAAGGATCCCTCCTCTCGAACTAGGAGACGGAAACAGGGCTCCTCTGGATGTTGGCGGAACTCTCGTGCTTCCTCTCGAGTGGAGACGGGTATGTCGGGGAACTTCTTGAGTTGCAGCAAGGGTGTGAAGGACCCTTTGGAAGTTCCAGATGATAGATGTGATTAGCCTCGAGACGCCTCAGCGGAAATGGGCCTCATCTCGCCTGCAGGGGAGAACCTCCTGGATTTTCTCGAGTTGCGGCAGGTGCTCTCGACTTACGACGGGGACCTCAGGGACCCGCTCGGGTGGCCTCAGGAAAGGCCAGTCCCCATGCGAGTTGCTCGGGGGCCTCTCGGGATTCTCTCCCTTCGATGCCGGGGCCTAAGACCTTGTGTGCAGTCGGTGCCAGAACCTGAGGATTCCTCTCCAGTGATGACATGGATCTTGGGGTACTTCTGGAGTCTCCCCAGTGGAGTCAGTCCTCGTCTCGAGTGGGGCATGCACGTGCGCTTTCCTCCCGAGCTGTAGCAGCAGTGTCACGCTTCCCGTAGCGTGGATCAAGGGATCTGTGTCTTTCCCTCTAGGCTTTCCCACGAAGCTTTCCCACGAGGCTTTCCCACAGGGCTGTCCCACGTGCCACGGGGTGTGAGTCGATCTTTGGCTTGAAAGTCGAGGCAGTGCAGGGAAAACAGGTTTCCCTGGAATGGACTGAGACTTCAGGGGGACTCTGGAATGGTGGCAGGACCTTGGAGATCCTCTCGCCTTTCCTTTGGAGAGCGCCTCCTCTTGAGATGCTACGGGAACGCCGGGAATTCTTTCCGGACCACGCAGGGAAAGGATCCCTCCTCTCGAGCTAGGAGGCGGAAACGGGTCTCCTCTGGATGTGGGGGGAACTCTCATGCTTCCTCTCGAGTGGAGACGGGTATGTCGGGGAACTTCTTGAGTTGCATCAAGGGTGTGAAGGACCCTTTGGAAGTTCCAGATGTGAGGTGTGATTAGCCTCGAGATGCCTCAGCGGAAATCGGCCTCATCTCGCCTGGAGTGGAGAACCTCCTGAATTTTCTTGAATTGCGGCAGGTTCTCTCGACTTACGACGGGGACCTCAGGAACCCGCTCTGGTGGCCTCAGGAAAGGCCAGTCCCCATGCGAGTTGCTCGGGGGCCTCTCGGGATTCCTCTCCCGTCGATGCCGGGGCCTAAGACCTTTGTGGAGACGGTGCCGGAACCTGAGGATTCCTCTCCAGTGCTGACATTGAACTTGGGGTACTTCTGAAGTCTCCCCAGGGGAGTCAGTCCTCATCTCGAGTGGGGATATGCATGAGCGCTTTCCTCCCGAGCTTTAGCAGCAGTGTCAAGCTTCCCTTCGCGTGGATCAAGGGATCTGTGGCTTTCCCTCGAGGCTTTCCCACGAGGCTTTCCCTCGAGGCTTTCCCGCGAGGCTTTCCCACGAGGCTTTCCCACAGGGCTGTCCCACGTGCCACCGTGGTGTGAGTCGATCCTCGGCTTGAAAGTCGAGGCAGTGCAGGGAAAACAGGTTTCCCTGGAATGGACTGAGACATCTGGGGGACTCTGGGAATGGTGGCACGACCCTGGAGTTCCTCTCGCCTTTCCTGTGGAGAGCGCCTCCTCTTGAGATGCGACGGGAACGCCGGGAATTCTTTCCCGACCACGCAGGGAAAGGATCCCTCCTCTCGAGCTAGGAGGCGGAAACGGGTCTCCTCTGGATGTGGGGGGAACTCTCATGCTTCCTCTCGAGTGGAGACGGGTATGTCGGGGAACTTCTTGAGTTGCATCAAGGGTGTGAAGGACCCTTTGGAAGTTCCAGAGGTGAGGTGTGATTAGCCTCGAGACGCCTCAGAGGAAATGGGCCCCATCTCGCCTGGAGGGGAGAACCTCCTGGATTTTCTCGAGTTGCGGCAGGTGCTCTCGACTTATGACGGGGACCTCAGGGACCCGCTCTGCTGGCCTCAGGAAAGGCCAGTCCCATGCGAGTTGCTCGTGGGCCTCTCGGGATTCCTCTCCCTTTAATGACGGGGCCTAAGACCTTGTGTGGAGTCTGTGCCGCAACCTGAGTACTCCTCTCCAGTGCTGACATGGATCTTGGGGTACTTCTGGAGTGTCACCAGGGGAGTCAGTCCTCGTCTCGAGTGGGGGCTTGCACGTGTGCTTTCCGCCCGAGTTGTAGCAGCAGTGTCACGCCTCCCTTCGCGTGGATCAAGGGATCTGTGGCATTGCCTCGAGGCTTTCCCACGAGGCTTTCCCACAGGGCTGTCCCACGTGCCAGCATGTTGTGAGTAGATCCTCGGCGTGAAAGTTGAGGCAGTGCAGGGAAAACAGTTTTCCCTGGAATGGACTGAAACATCTTGGGGACTCTGGCAGTGGTGGCCCGAACCTGGAGATCCTCTCGCCTTTCCTGTGGAGAGTGCCTCCTCTTCAGATGCGACGGGAACACCGGGAATTCTTTCCCGACCACGCAGGGAAAGGATCCCTCCTCTTGAGCTAGGAGGCAGAAACGGGGCCCCTCTGGATGTGGGCGGGACTCTCGTGCTTCCCCTCGAGTGGAGATGGGTATGTCGGGGAACATCTTGAGTTGCAGCAAGGGTGTGAAGGACCCTTTGGAAGTTTCAGAGGTTAGGTGTGATTAGCCTCGAGACGCCTCAGCGGAAATGGGCCTCATCTTGGCCTGGAGGGGAGAAACTCCTGGATTTTCTCGAGTTGCGGCAGGTGCTCTCGACTTATGAAGGGGCCTCAGGGACCCGCTCTGGTGGCCTCACAAAAGACCAGTCCCCATGCGAGTTGCTCCGGGACCTCTCGGATTGCTCTCCTGTCGTTTCCGGGGCCTAAGACCTAGTGTGGAGTCGGTGCGGAAACCTGAGGTTTCCTCTCCAGTGATAACATGGATCTTGGGATACTTCTGGAGTCTCCCCAGGGGAGTCAGTCCTCGTCTCAAGTGCGGGCATGCCCGTGCGTTTCCCGATCGAGCTGTAGCAGCAGTGTCGCGCTTCCCTTCGCGTGGATCAAGGGATCTGTGGCTTTCCCTCGAGGCTTTCCCACGAGGCTTTCCCACAGGGCTGTCCCACGTGCCAGCATGGTGTGAGTCGATCCTCGGCGTGAAAGTTGAGGCAGTGCAGGGAAAACAGGTTTCCCTGGAATGGACTGAGACATCTGGGGGACTCTGGAATGGTGGCAAGACCCTGGAGTTCCTCTCGCCTTTCCTGTGGAGAGCGCCTCCTCTTGAGATGCGACAGGAACGCCGAGAATTCTTTCCCGACCACGCAGGGAAAGGATCCCGCCTCTCGAGCTAGGAGGCGGAAACGGGGCTCCTCTGGATGTGGGCGGGACTCTCGTGCTTCCTCTCGAGCGGAGACGTGTATGTCAGGAACGTCTTGAGTTGCAGCAAGGTTGTGAAGGACCCTTTGGAAGTTCCAGAGGTTAGGTGTGATTAGCCTCGAGACGCCTCAACGGAAATGGTTCTCATCTCACCCGGAGGGAGAACCTCCATGATTCCTGAGGCCACCAGAGCGGGTCCCTGAAATCCGCGTCGTAAGTAGAGAGCACCTGCCGAAACTCGAGAAAATCCAGGAGGTGCTCCCCTCCAGTCGAGATCATTCCCATTTCCGCTGAGGCGTTTCAAGTCTAATCACACCTATCCTCTGGATCTTCCAAAGGGTCTTTCCCACCCTTGCTGGAACTCAAGAAGTTCCCCGACGTACCCGTCTCCACTCGAGGGCGAGCACAATGTCCCGCCCATATTCAAAGGAATCCCGTTTCCGCCTCGCAGCTCGAGATGAGGGATCCTTTCCCTGCTTCGACGGGAAAGAATTCCCGGCATTCCTGTCGCTTCTCAAGAGGAGGCGCTCTGCACGAGAAAGGCTAGAGTAACTTCAGGGTTGTGTCACCATTCCAAGAGTCCCCCAGATGTCTCAGTCGATTCCAGAGGAACCTGTTTTCCTTGCACTGCCTCGAAGTTCACGCCGAGGAACGACTCACACCATGGTCGCACTTGATACAGCCCTGTGGGAAAGCCTCGTGGGAAAGCCTCGTGGGTAAGCCTCGGAGGGAAACCCTCGTGGGAACGTCCTCGAGGGAAAGCCACAGATCTATTGATGCACGCGACTGGAAGCGTGACACTGCTGCTACAGCTTGGGAGGAAAGCGCTCGTGCATGCCCCCCACACGAGACAAGGACTGACGATCCTGGGGAGACTCCAGAAATACCCCGTATCCGTGTCAGCACTGGAGAGGAATCATTAAGTTCGAGCCCCGACTCCACAAAAGTTCTTACACCCCTGCATCGAGGGGAGAGGAATCCCAAGAGGCCCTGTATCAACTCGCATGGGGACCTGCCTTTCCGAAGCCACCAAAGCATGTCCCTGAGTTCCCCGTCGTAAGTCGAGAGCACCTGCAGCAACTCAAGGAAATCCAGGAGGTTATCCCCTCCAGGCGAGATGAGGACCATTTCCGCTGAGGCGTCTCGAGGCTAATCACACCTAACCTCTGGAACTTCCAAAAGGGTCCTTCACACCCATGCTGCAACTCAAAAACTTCCCCAACATACCCGTCTCCACTCGAGAGGAAGCACAAGGGTCCCGTCCCGATGCAGAGGAGCCCCGTTTCCGCCTCGGAACTCGAGATCACGGATCCTTTCCCAGATTCTTCAGGAAAGAATACCCGGCGTTCCCGTCGCATCTCAAGAGGAGGCGCTCCCCACAGGAAAGGCGAGAAGAACTCCAGTGTCGTGCCACCATTCCAAGAGTCCCCCAGAAGTCTCAGTCCATTCCAGAGGAATCTATTTTCCCTGCACTGCCTCATCTCTCACGCCGAGGATCAACTCACACAACAGTGGCACATGGGAGAGCCCTCTGGGAAAGCCTCGTGGGAAAGCCTCTAGGGAAAGACAAAGATCCCTTGATCCACACGGCGGGAAGCGTGACAGTGCTGCAAAAGCTCGGGAGGAAAGCGCTCGTGCATTCCCCCACTCGAGCCGAGGACTGACTCCCCTGTGGATACTACTGAAGTACCCCAAGATCCATGTCAGCACTGCAGAGAAATCCTCAGGTTCCGGCTCCGACTCCAGACAAGGTCTTAGGCCCAGGCATCGACGGGAGAGGAATCATGAGAGGCCCCCCTAGCAACTCGCATGGGGACTGGCCTTTCCTGAGACCACCAGAGGAGGTCCCTGAGGTCCTCGTCGTAAGTCGAGAGTACCTCCCGCATTTTGAGAAATCCAGGAGGTTCTCCCCTCCAGGCGAGATGAGGCCCATTTCCCCTGAGGTGTCTCGATGCTAAGCACACCTAACCTCTGGAACTTCCAAAAGGTCCTTCCCACCCTTCCTGCACCTCAAGAAGTTCCGCGACATACCCGTCTCCACTCGGAGAGGAAGAACGAGGGTCCCGCCCACATCCAGAGGAGCCCCGTTTCCGCCTCATAGCTCGAGAGGAGGGATCCTTTCCCTGCTTGGTCGGAAAAGAATTCCCAGCGTTCCCGTCACATCTCAAAATGACGCGCTCTCTACAGGAATGGAGAGAGGAACTCCAGGGTCGTGCCACCATTCCAAGAGTCGCCCAGATGTTTCAGTCCATTCCAGAGGAACCTGTTTTCCCTGTACAGGCTCAGCTTTCACGCCGAGGATCAATACATACCACGGTGGCATGTGGGACAGCCCTGTGGGAAAACCTCATGGGAAAGCCACGAGGGAAAGCCACGAGGGAAAGCCACAGATCCCTTGATTCACGCGACGGGAAGCGTGACACTGCTGCTATAGCTCGGAAGGAAGGCGCACGTGCATGCCCCCACTGGAGACGAGGACTGACTCCCTTGGTGAGACTTCAGAAGCACCCAAAGATCCTAGTCAGCACTGGAGAGGAATCCTCAGGTTCCGGCACCGACTCCACACAAGGTCTTAGGCCCCGGCATCGACGGGAGAGGAATCCCCAGAGGCCCCCGATAAACTCGCATGTGGACTGACCTTTCCTGAGGTCACATGAGTGGGTCCCTGAGGTCCCCGTCGTTAGTCGAGAGCACCTGCCTCAACTCGAGAAAATCCAGGAGTTTCTCCCCTCCAGGCGTGATGATGCCCATTTGCTGAGGCGTCTTGAGGCTAATCACACCTAACCTCTGGAACTTCCAAAGGGTCCTTCACACCCTTGCTACATCTCAAGAAGATCCCCAACATACCCGTCTCCACTCGAGAGGAAGCACGAGAGTCCCGCCCACATACAGAGTAGCCCTGTTTCAGCCTCCTAGCTGGAGAAGGAGGGATCCTTTCCCTGCGTGGTGGTGAAAGAATTCCCGGCGTTCCCGTCGCATCTCAAGAGGAGGCGCTCTCCACAGGAAAGGCGAGAGGAACTCCTGGGTCGTGCCACCATTCCCAGAGTCCCCCAGATGTCTCAGTCCATTCCAGCGAAACCTCTTTTCCCTGCACTGCCTCGAATTTGATGCCAAGGATGGACTCACTCCTCAGTGGCAGGTTGGACAGCCCTGTGGGAAAGCCTCGTGGGAAAGCCTCGTGGGAAAGCCTCGGGGGAAAGCCCCTGATCCGTTGATCCACGCGAAGGGAAGCGTGACACTGCTGCCTACAGTTCAGGAGGAAAGCGCACGTGCATGCCCCCACTAGAGACGAGGAATGACTCCACTGGGGAGACTCCAGAAGTTACCCAAGATCCATGTCAGCACTGGAAAGGAATCCTCAGGTTCCGGAACCGACCCCACACAAGGTCTTAGGCCCCCGGCATCGACGGGAGAGGAATCCCTATAGGCCCCCGAGCAAGTCGCATGGGGACTGGCCATTCCTGAGGCCACAAGAGCATGTCCCTGAGGTCCCCGTCGTAAGTCGAGAGCACCTGCCGCAACTCGAGAAAATCCAGGAGGTTCTCGCCTCCAGGCGAGATGAAGCCCATTTCAGCTGAGGTGTCTCAAGGCTAAATCACACGTAACCTCTGGAACTTCCAAAGGGTCCTTCACACCCTTGCTGCAACTCAGGAAGTTCCCCTACATACCCGTCTCCACTGGAGAGGAAGCACGAATGTCCCGCCCACATCCAGAGGAGCCCCGTTTCCACCTCCTAGCTCGAGAGGAACCATCCTTTCCCTGCGTGTTCGGGAAAGAATTCCCGGCGTTCCCGTCACATCTCAACAGGAGGCACTCTCCACGGGAAAGGTGAGAGGAACTCCAGGGTCGTGCCACCATTCCCAGAGTCCTGCAGATGTCTAAGTCCATTCCAGGGAAAACTGTTTTCCCTGCACTGTTTCGACTTTCAAGCCAAGGATCGACTCACACCACGGTGGCACGTGGGACAGCCCTGTGGGAAAGCCTCGTGGGAAAGCCTCCTGGGAAATCCTCGTGGGAAAGCCTCGAGGGAAAGCCTAGAATCCCATGATCCACGCGAAGGGAAACGTGACACTGCTGCTACAGCTCGAGAGTAAAGCTCACTTGTATGCCCCCACTGGAGACGAGAACGTCCAGAAGTTCCCCAAGATCCATTTCAGCACTGGAGAGGAATCCTCAGGTTCCCGAACCGACTCCACACAATGTCTTAGGCCCCGGCAACGACGGGAGAGGAATCCCGAGAGGCCACAGAAAACTCGCATGGGGACTGGCCTTTCCTGAGGCCACCAGAGCGGGTCCCTGAGGTCCCCATAGTAAGTCGAGAGCACCTGCCGCAATTCGAGAAAATTCAGGAGGTTCTCCCCTCCAGGCGAGATGAGGCCCATTTCCGCTGAGGCGTCTCGAGGCTAATCACACCTAACCTCTGGAACTTCCAAAGGGTCCTTCACACCCTTGCTGCAACTCAAGAAGTTCCCCGACATACCCGTCTCCACTCGAGAGGAAGCACGAGAGTCCCGCCCACATCCAGAGGAGCCCCGTTTCCGCCACATAGCTCGAGAGGAGGGATCCTTACCCTGCGTGTTCGGGAAAGAATTCACGGCGTTCCCGTCGCATCTCAAGAGGGGGCGCTCTCCACAGGAAAGGCGAGAGGAACTCCAGGGTCGTGCCACCATTCCCAGAGTCCCCCAGATGTCTCAGTCCATTCCAGGGAAACCTGTTTTCCCTGCACTTCCCCGACTTTCAAGCCAAGGATCAACTCACACCACGGTGGCACGTGGGACAGCCCTGTGGGAAAGCCTCGTGGGAAAGCGTCGGGGGAAAGCCTCGAGGGAAAGCCCCTGATCCCTTGATCCACGCGAAGGGAAGCGTGACACTGCTGATACAGCTAGGGCGGAAAGCGCACGTGCATGTCCCCACTCGAGACGAGGTCTGACTCCACTGGGGAGACTCCAGAAGTACCCCAAGAACCATGTCAGCACTGGAGAGGAATGCTCAGTTTCCGGCACCGAATCCACACAAGATCTTAGGCCCCGGCATCGATGAAGAGGAATCCAGAGAGGCCCCCGAGCAACTGGCATGGGGACTGGCCTTTCCTGAGGCCGCCAGAGCGGGTCCCTGAGGTCGCCGTCGTAAGTCGAGAGCACATGCCGCAACTCGAGAAAATCCAGGAGGTTCTCCCCTCCAGGCGAGATGAGGCCCTTTTCCGCTGAGGCGTCTCCAGGCAAATCACACCTAACCTCTGGAACTTCCAAAGTGTCCTTCACACCCTTGCTGCAACTCAAGAAGTTCCCCGACATACCCGTCTCCACTCGAGAGGAAGCAGGAAAGTCCCGCCCACTTCCAGAGGAGCCACGTTTCCGCCTCATAGCTCGAGAGGTTTGATCCTTTCCCTGCGTGGTCGGGAAAGAATTTGTGGCGTTCTCGTCCCATCTCAAGAGGAGGCCGCTCTCCAGAGGAAAATGGAGAGGAACTCCAGGGTCGGGTCCCCATTCCCAGAGTCCCCCAGATGTCTCAGTCCATTTCAGGGAACCTGTATGCCCTGCACTGCCTCGCACTGCCTCGACTTTCAAGCCGAGGATCGAGTCACACCACAGTGACACGTGGGGCAGCCCTGTGGGAAAGCCTCGTGGAAAGCATGCACGCGACTAAGGAAGCGGGACAATGCTGCTACAGCTCGGAAGGAAGCCCACGTGCATGCCCCACTCGAGACCAGGACTGACCCCTGGGGGGACTCCAGAAGTACCCAAGATCCATGTCAGCAGTGGAGAGGAATCTCAGGTCTTCGGCCACCGACTCCACACAAGGTCTTA
>NW_017217873.1:0-22703 GCF_001704415.2 Capra hircus | reverse complement strand
TTCCTGTAAGCCCCAGCCCTCACTGAGCTCCTGAGGCTCTTCCCTGGCCGGTGTACCCCCAGAGCAGCTCAGAGAGGGCTTCAAATGACTTGTCCAGTACCCAGCAGAAGCCAAACTGGCATGAGAACATAGGGTCATTGAAGACCAGAACCAGCCATGCCAATGGCCATCTGGTTCCATTATGACCAGACGGGGAGCTGGGAGGAACTCAGTGCTCCTGCAGGCTCTCTGCTGCCTCGGCCACAAGCTGGGCAGGTCCCAGCTCAGCTACTGCAGAATGAAGCACGAACAGGCAGGCCAGGGGCAGGGGGCTCCAAGAGTGGGGAGGGGTCTGCGTAGCCTGTGAGGCACTGCCCAGTGCCGGCAGCCCTGGCAGCTCCCGAGCTTGCCCTGCCACCCGCCCCTGAGTTCCGGCATCAAGGACATGGCTCGGCCCTGCCTGCGCTGGGACACCTGCCCCAAAGGGCTCTGAACCCACAGAAGATTCCCCTGTGCCTCTCAGACAACCGCGCAGCGGCAAGGAGCAGAAACCAGGCCCGCCTCTCAGGTGGGACCGGCCGGACGCCGGCTCTGGGCGGGGCGGCGCGGGCGGGGCGCCGGGTCGGTCGGGCGGCGCACGTGACACAGCCGCCGGGAGCCGGGCGTTGACGCCACGTCACCCCACCCGGGGCCCCGCGCCCATTGGCTGCGCCTCGGGCCGGGGCGGGGCCCGGCCGGCCAGCCGGCCACTCCGCGGCTCCCGGCGCGCGTGCTGTCCGCCTCACTCTGCTCACCTGTGAAATGGGATGCCGTCCTCCGGGAGGAAAAGGGTTAACGCCGAGGCGCGCAGCTCTGGCGCCCGTGGCGGGTGCGGCGCGGCAGCAGAGTCCCCGGGAAGGCCAGGGGAGGGGCGCTCAGAGGACCATGTTCTCCGAAGAGCCGCAGCCCCACCCGGCTTTCCCCACCCTCCCCTGGACGCCTGCCCTGCCCAGCTGGTCTCAGGCTGCCCAGTGAAGCAGTGATCTTTGGTGGCAGATTCCTCCCCGCTCCCACGACTGGGCCCTACAGGGGGCTTCAGCCAGCCTTCACTTCAGCTGGCTGCGGGTCTCCATTGGGCGCTGCTTCATCACCCCCCTCTCCTGAACTGCTGCAGTTACACGTGCATATTGACTGAGCTTGGTCTTTACATATGCGGTATAGGCGGCTACAAGACAAGCAGGCACGTCTGTCTTGACCTTGACTCCAACAGACTCTTCAGGGTTACAGCAGGAAGGAGTGTTCTCATTTTACGGACACCAGAAAGGTGAAGTAAGATGTTCCAAGTACACAGCAAGCAGGTGAAAACCCAGACCTGTTTCCTGACTCTAAGAAACTGGTCTTCAGGCTTCACACAGCACCCTCTCCCCTCCCTGGGAAGGGCTGTTGGAAATTTCAGGGAACTCCCCAGATTCCCAAGGCCCCTCTGGCTGCTTGGCTCCTACTTGGGGGGTGGGGCCTGTGCATCAGGATGCAGGGGGCTGTTCCCCCACAGAAGTTCATCTGGAGGGCCAGGCCCCAAGGGTCCCTGGGCAGGACCACTTGGGAAACAGATGTGGTTTGGAGGTCCCCCGGGACCTGGCCATCTCTGTTCTGGGTAATTTTCCACCGTAGCCACTTCCGGGAGGGGAACAAAGAACCCTGCGTGTCCAGTCTGAGCCCCAGGGACTTGGGCCTCCAAGGCCTCTCTTGGCCTGGGCAACACCCCCCTTCCAAAGTGCGCCATAAATGTCACTCTGTCAGAGGGTGTGGTCAGACAGGCTATATCTGGAATCTGAGCAAAGCAGTACTCAGGATGGCTGGATTCACTGAGGAGTCGGGGTGGAGGTGGGGGTCCAGACCTCTGATAAGGCTCCTTGGCTGCCCCCTACCAAGGGTGCTTCTGCTCACTGCTTCCACACTTCCAGCACCTGCATATTAGTATCTCAGTCCACCTCATTAGGACCCTCCCTTGGCACCTAGCTCTGCCCCCAACCCACAGGACCCAGCGTCCTGGTCCAGCCCTCTCCCCAGCCTAGCTGTCTCCTCTGACCTGCCCGAGCCTGTCCTGATCCAGGGCAAGGGGTCCCAGGCCCAAAGCACAGACTGCCCCTACCTCATCCCAGCTGCTCTGGGGACGGGGTCCAGTCCTGGTACAGTTCCAGGTGGCTGAATGAGCTTGTGCTGGTGAGATCCTAAACTCTGGGTGCAGAGGCCAGCCCACCTTCAGCAGCCAGACTGGGCCCACTAACCCCCAGCCCTTCTGTCAGTCCCACAGCTGGATCTGGGAGGAAACCAGAGAAAGTCAGAGTGGGAAATTCTAGCCTCTTCCAGGCTCTTCAAAAGATCTAAAGAAGGAGGGGCAGGCTCATCTCACAGGCCCAGCCGGCCACCGTTACTAACGTCCCAGTCAGCCTATGCGGAGACACCATCAAGCCCCGTTACAGCTGATGAAACTGAGGAACAGTGTGGTGAGGTAACTGGCCAGAGGGCACACAGCAGGTCTTGGACTAGTCTGTCTTCTAAAGGCCCAAATCTCGGAATGAGGTTTGTCGGGTCACTTCCTGCCCCAAGTTCAGCGACATCTGGGACGAACCCAACCCGGGGCTTCCACTCAGCCCCTTGCTCAGGGCGGGAGAAACCGGGGCCTGCGGGAGCCCCGCAGCAGTCCGCGCGGGGATGGAACGGCCAGGGGACGGGTGCGCAGGCCAGATCGGAGCCGCCTGACGCTCCTCAGGTTGGGCGGGACCGTCCACCCAGGGGCGGGGCTCCTGCAAGTCTCCGCCCCGCCCCGCCTGCCCTGCAGAACCGCCGCCGGGAACCCAGTTTCCCAGGAACTTTTCGCGGGCGCTGGGCACCACCGAGTTCCGGGCGGGACGCGAACGCGCGGAGGTGCTGCGGCGGGCCCGGCGGACCTCCGAGAGGAGGTGACTGCGCCATGGACGAGCCACCCTTCAACGAAGCGGCCTTGGAGCTGGCGCTGGCCGAGCCGTGCGAGCTGGACGCGGCGCTGCTGACCGACATAGAAGGTGGGTCAGGGCCACTGGGCTCCTCGCGCGGGCGGCACCGGGCGCGGGGCGCGGAGGGGGTCGGGGGCGCGGCCCGCGCCTCTGTGCGGAGCTCTCCGCGTCTCTGCGCCGAGGGCTGCGGGCCTCGCGATTCTGTCCCCGCGGAGCTGCCCTTGCCCACCCGGTCCTGTAGGAGGCTCGGCGCTGAGCACGTGCGCCTCTGGGCGCTTCGGCCCGCACCCCGCGGCCAGCGAGTCCTCAGTCGCGAGGCGGCATTGGCGAGAGCGGGGCGGCCGGCATCGCCGAGGCCCCGCCCCGCCCCGGCCTTGACGTCAGCGGGAGGTTACTCTCGGTCGTTCCCTCCGTCCCGAGAGTTCAGCTCGGCGCTCGCGCTCCTGCGCATGCGCGCCGCGGTCCCGCGGACCCTGACAGACCAGGGCCTGATTCTCTTAGCTGGCTCCCGGTATCGGTTCGGCACACGTTTATCGAGCGTCTACTGAATGCCAGGCCCGGTTCTAGGCACCAGAGGTTCACAGACCTGGGCTCCCCCTTTCCTTGGAAGCACAAACCCACCCTAAGGAAACCCATAAACAGATATTTACACCTTGTGGTGGGGCTGGGGCAGGGCGACTGCTTCGGATAGGGCGGTGGGGTGGGACCTGAGCTCAGTCCCGATAAGGATGTCTTCCCCACAGAGGGCACGGCGAGGAGTTGGAGGGACATAGGTGAGACTGGGCAGGTGGGTGGAAGAGGACTTGGCAGGAAAAGGCGGGAGCAGCAGCGCGGGCTCTCTCACACACCTGGAAACACTGCTCTGGTTGTTCTACAAAGAGGGTGTTGGGGGCGAAGCTGCAGCGGGGCCAGTCAGGAGGCTGTTGCCCACGGTGCACAGAGCACATTCCAGCCTCCACAAGTTGCCTCCGAGGTTCCTATGCAGTTTCAGCCACGTTGGCTACCTTGCACTTGGTTGATGGGGATAACAGGCCCTGAGCACAGGACCCAAACCTCCCACAGCCTGGATGGACTCATCCATGGAGCCTATGGCCACCCTAGGGTTAGCAAAATGGACACATCTGAGCCAACCACTCTTTGGTTGGCTCGCTGGGAACCCAGCTTGTAGGGCGCAAGAGTTGCCAGGTCCCCTGGAGGGGAGTTGAGAGGAGGGCCAGGCAGCGTTGACTAGGGGCTGAGAGCTGAGCTGGATCCCAGAGGCAGTGGGATGTTAAGTGACTTGTCCCAGGTCACACAGCAGAGCATGGTAGAGCCAGAATTCAAACCCAGGATGGGAGCTCCAGAGGCCACACTCTTAAATGCTGGTCTCCTATTGTGAGTGTGTGTGTGTGTGTGTGTGTGTGTGTGTGTGTGTGTGTGTGTGTGTGTGTATGACGCTGTAGAGCAGGGGACTCAGGAGGCTGCTCTATATGGAGGTATGCTGGGGGCTTGGGAGTGGGTCGAAACGGGGTCATAGGTCACACGGCCACCTCCCCATCCTAGCCCAGAGCCTTTGACTTATGAGACGGAGGACTGGCATCAAAGAGTCCGCCCATGTCCCTGAGCCCCACCCAGCCTGGGCATGTGGCTCAGCCAGACTCCGTCATGTGACCAGCGCCCTCACTAGGAGCCCCAAGTCCTGTGCTGCAGGCCAGGCCCTGGCTGCGCTGCACCACAACTCTGGGTAGATCCGCCTGCTCCCAGCCTCCTTTTCCTGTTTTTGTTTTGGGGTCCCTTGTGGCCGTGAGAGAGGGTATGTGGGAGCCGCCTTGCATGAGTGCTGGGACTGTGTTGATGCCATGGAGGGCCTTACCTCCCGCTGGTTCATACACTGCACTGTGTTGCTCAGTGACGAAGAGGCGATTGGAGGAGGCTGCTGGTCAGGTGGGCCTGGTCAAGGAGTAGCCTGAGCCTCCGGTGCATAGCTGGAAGTCACCTCTGCCTGGGCTTCCCAGTTCATTGTGTCTTTGAAGTCCGGGTGTCTGCCTTCGGTCCAGTCCCTAAATTAACAGGGACCTGGCTTCCTGGGCTCCAGGCCAGCCTGCTAAAAGAGGTACATGGGGGCCAACCTGTCCCCTACCAGGCCACTCCCCACAGTCTCTCATGCCCAGTTCACTCCCTGGTGCTGCCAAGCATGGGCCTTCCTTAGAAAACAAGCTCAAGATGGCTTACAGCCCTGCTCTGGCCACAGCATATACCTGCTCAGCTCCCTAACCACCATGGCTCCCCAGAACCCCAAGATACAGTCCCTTGTCTCAGCGTGGTGTTTGAGACCTGTCAGGTGGGCCGGGCCCGCCCTCCCGTGGTGAGTCCTGTCCTCCCTCCAGGTCCTCCCCATACCCTGGACACACTCGGCCCCCACATGGCCCTCCTGCCTCATCCTCACATCCAGAGGTCCTGAGGGCAGAGCCTGGGAGAGGCCTCTCCCCCTGGACACGGCACCTCTCCATCCCTCTCCTGCCCAGTTGGCAGGAAGCAGAGGCCCTCCCGGTGTGGCCGTGCGCTCTCTCCAGGCTGCAGTGGCTGCCCTGGAAAGCTGGGGTGAGGCCATAGGTGGGCTGCCCGTGAGCCCTGGTGAGTTCCAGCCCTCGCACCTGTGAGGGGGATGGGGAGAGCTGCAGGCAGTCCAGGGAGGCGGGTGGGCTGGCAATTGGGAGCTACCTTCTGCCTGGTGGTCACCTCACTGGATGCAAACATTCTAGATGACCTGCCCAGCCTCAGGTGGGGTCACCACCGGGCAGAGGCCTGGGTCTGGACTTCGCCCAGCTGATAGGGGCAGGCCAGGTGGCAATGACTCCTGGCCAGAGCAAGTGCCTCTGTCCTGTGTCTTGCCAGCCACAGGCCCCATGGATGTGCCCTTTGACCCTGGGACCTACTGGGCATGCATACCTGCACCTGTGAAAGGGGAAGGGAGAGCCTCAGAAATGCCACGGTCATCTCCTCACTGGTATACAGACTGGGGGCGGACATGTCCACTACCCTCACCTGCCCAGCTGAGGTGTGGGGAGCAGCAGGAAGGCCAGGCCTAGTGGAGGTTGCCTCCCAGGCCCAGAACATGTTGCAGTAAATCCATCTCTAGCTGGCAGAGGAGGGCCCAAGCCCAGGATGTGTTTCTGGGTCTCTGGCCATAGTTGATGGTTTGCTGCACAACCACCTCAGGGCAGCCTCAGAGATGCAAAGTAAAGCACCTTCAAGGTTCCATTCACACAGTTGTGAGGACTAAGGAAAGCACTCCAAAGTAGGTAAAAACGATAAAACCCAGTGCTGGTGATGCTCTGATTAAATGTGACATATTGCAAGGGAGAGTGTAAGGAGGTTTATTGTTCCAGAGAGCAGTCTGGCAGCTTGGAAGCAGTGTGCTGCCTTTGAACCAACATACACACTTCAGAGGGGGCAGTGCCAGGGCTGAGCCTTGGAGCTTCACACTGCCTCCCCTCTGCGTAGCACTCTGCACGCACATCCTGACTTGGGATGAGTGGTGGCAACAAGTTGGGACAGAGCCAGGCTGGCCTCAGGGCTCACTCCTGCCCCTGGCAGGCGGGGCTGGGGGCTGTGGGCTCGGGGGGTTGGCAGGCCTGGGTGTAGGTCTTAGGTTCTTCTCTTGGCAGTTGGAGGACTGGGGCACATGGCCTCCCTCTGAGCCTTAGTGGCCTCTTCCGGCTAGAGGGCTCATATTCAGGTTCCCCTGGGGCTCTGGCCCCGGGGCCATCCCATTCCAGGAAGAACAGGCACCCGCCACGTCCCCGGGCAGCCACACACACACAAAGGCACCCTGTGCCCCCATTGCACACATGATCGGCTGAGGACATGTGAACCTGCCAACCGTGCTTCTCGGGAGGTTCCAGGAGATGCTGGTGGGAGCAGCGGGCCTGACTGGCAGGGTGCAAGCCCGTTCCCCACTGCTGCCCTGTGCCCTCCCTCACGTAGCCAGAGGTGAGCGGTGCTGTTGCTTGGTGCTGTTGCTTTGTGCTGTCTGCTGCAGACTTTGTGACCTGCTCACAAATCCCTTTTCTGCCCAGTCCCTGAGAATTGGTGTTCTTAGCTCAGGCGATAGACAAACGTGGGTTGGAACTCCAGCTTTGGGCTGTCTCCTTGACCCTCTTCCCTCTTGACGCCCTCTTCTGCAGTCTCACCAGCCTCTTCTTTGTCTTGACAGCGCACCAAGCTTGCTCCCACTTCAGAGCCTTTGCACTTGCTGTTCCTAGTGCCTGTGACATCCTTCCTTCCTCCTGGCCCACTCCCTCCTTTCGCCTCTACTCAGATGCCCCCTCCACAGAGAGGCCTGCCCTGACTCTCTGTTTCTTCACGATGCTCATCACCTGCACCCCCTTCCTCCACGGATTAGTAGACAGTTGGCCTCCCTCACTGGAACAGAAGCTCCACTGGGAGGTCTTCACGCTCTGTTCCTGCACCCCCAGCACCTGGCACTGGCCTGACATTTAGGAGAGGGCAGTAGAAACATCTGAGCTTCATGGGCCAGGCCATATGAGGGAGGTGGTGAGCTCCCTGTCCCAGGAGGCATGCAAGAAGAGTTTGGGGTGCAAGGCCTTGTGTCAGCACCTGTGGGTCATAGGCTCCTGTGATAGAGTTGGGCTCCTGTGGGTGGGCGCTATGGGGGTCCCCCAAGGATATCTGTCATGGCCTCACAGGATAAACAGGTCCTAGAATAAAAGGCCCACATCTGCCTTCAGAGGGAGATTTGAAGGTAGAGCCAGGGAGCGGGGAGAGGGGTTCAGGTTTCCTGTTAGGCCCTGATAGAATCAGGGCAGGAGAGGAAAAGATGAAGCCAGGCTTGGGGAGGGGCAGGTGGGCCCTCTGAGGCTGAGCCCACACCTCTCCTCTCCCCTAGAGTGGGTGCAGGAGCCACGCAGGCCTTGAGTCTTAGGTCACATGAGTGCTTACTTCACCGGCAGAGAGTCCCCACTGTGGGAGCCCTGTCCAGCCTTTCAGACCCACTGGACTGGAGGGAGCTTCCTTAAACTGTGCACCCTGGTGGGGGTTGGGGGGTGCTCTCTTGCCTCCTAGAATCCCCTGCTCCAAGGCCAGAGGTGAAGGCTCAGAGGAGAGTGACTTGCTCGGGACTACACAGCAAGTAAAGGGTGGAGGGAAGTTCTGGCACCCAGATCTGGCTTTAGGAGAGAGTGAGAGGGGCCCCAGTCAGACCGTGAGTTCGCCACCAGATTGTGCTGCGTCTTCGTTAGATCATGTCCCTGAGGCCAGCCCTCCTCTTGGCAGCTGTTCCTGACCCTATCGGCCATGGGCCTCTCCCTTCTACGTCCTTGGTCTAGATGGGACAGAGCCAAGACATGTGAAATGGGAAACAAAGGGGCCGACAGAGCGTGAGACAGGGAGAGGGATGGTCAAGAGCAGGTAGGCTTGACATTGGGTGGCCCTGGCCCTGCAGAGGCTCAGGTGTGGGTCAGCCCTGGAATTCAGGCCTCAGTGTCTCCCAGTCTCAAGTGAGGTAGGAGCCTTGCCAACACCAATGTCTTGATTTGGGGGATAAGGGCGGGTGTGAGCACCCACCAGCTGAGGAGGGAGGGGGCTGGAGAATTCAGTTGCCCTTGGCACCTGCTGCAAGGCCATGGAAGGACCCGGACAAAGAAGGGTGGATATGTGATGGAGAGGAGCTTCCTGGAAAGTGAGAGCCATCGGGGCCAGGGCGTCTCTGCCCCCAACACCCTCTGAGGCTGCAGGACACCAAGAAAGGGTTGCGGGTGGGCTTGGCCGCAGTTGAAGGCTGGCCTGAGTCTGGAGTCCACTTGGCCACAAAAGCTGGAGCTGGCAACCTGGGCTGCTGGCCAGGCTCTGTTCATCTGTGTAGAACTCGAACCTTACACAGAAGGGAAGAGGGCCTGGGTGCCCCTCCAGAGACACTCAGAGCCTGTCACCCCAGGACTTCCTCACCTTCTGTCCCAGGGACTGGGCTGCCTATTGGCCTCCCCGGACCCTGCAGTGAATAAGTGAGTCAGGTTCATCCTGAGACTGCTGGGGGTGGGGGTGTCACTGACCCCGTCCCAGATCCAGGCCCCTCTTCAAAGAGATGTCTGTGTGGGGCTTCAGCTCGGGCTCAGCTGTTACTGGCCATCACTTCAGGGTATGAGTTCCCTTCCTCAGTTTCCCTGGGAAGTGACTGTTGCCAGGGGTCCGTGCGGTGGGGTGTGGCCCATGCTGGGGCGGCCCAGGAAGGGGAGGTCCCCACACCCACTGCCAGATGGCCCTTGGTCTCACTTGAGCACTGCACTCAGTAACACCTTTACTTGTCCCCGTCGGAGCCTGAATCGTGCTCGGCCCATTTTCCAAGAGCGAACTGAGGCTGAGCGTGGTCGAGACCGGCTCAGGGTGTCAAGAGAGCCGGAGACTTAGCTGCGGAGCTGGGGCACCCCTAGCCCCTCGTTCCACCGCTCTTCTCTGACTTGACCGCCAGTAACCCCTGCAGACGTCGGCGCCTAGTGAGTTAAGGGCCAGCGTCCGCTAGTAACCCCGGCCCCCTTGCGGCGCGGCGGAGCGCAACCCTAGCCGCGTGCCGTGGGGGTGGGGCGGGGCCGGGGCGGGGCCCCAGGAGGCGGTGGCGCGGCCGCTGATTGGCCGCGCGCGCTCACCCCATGCCCGGCCCGCCGCTACGCGGGGCGGGGCTGGCCAGCGGGGCGGGGCGGGGGCGGGGCCGGCAGCGGGGGCGGGGCCGGCGGTAGCTCTATCGCTCAGCGGCTTTAAAGTGCGCCGGCCCTGCAGGTGAATTCTGTGCTCGGAGACCGGCAGGCCAGCCGCCTGGACGCCCCGAGTGGCGACGGGCCGGGGCCGCGGAACCATGGACTGCACGTTCGAAGGTATTTTTTGGAGGCCTCCACCTCTTTATTATAGAGCTTTCATTTCCTCAGCGGGGTTCCATCCTCGGTGCCCTGAGGGGAGGTTTGTGCGCACTCCCTGCTCTAAGAGGTGTAGGCTCCCCACCCCAACGTCCGGAGTAAGGGGATAGCTTTCCCACATCTGCTCCACAGGGAGGAGGACCGCTTTTCCTTCTGTCTGCTGGGGCTCCCTTTTGGGGGGCATCTTGGGCTTGACAGTGGGAGCCCTGGGTTCAGCCAGTTTCCTCTCTCAGCCTCAGTTTCTCCAACTGTCAAAGGGGTAGGGGGTCCTACGGGAGAAAGCACTCTATGCCATATGACCTGTGCAGACCTGGAGGGCCTGCCAAATATTTGTGTTTGAGGACAGGAGGGCTGAGCCTGGCACCCATCCCCACCCCCACCCCATCCTTTGTTGTGCTCTCCTGGCAGCCTAGGACGTCCCCTGCAGTCACTTTCCTGCCTGGCACCTGTCAGTCGGAGGGACTCAGGTGACCTTGAGGCCCCACTCCGTGCAGCTGTCCTGTCACAAAGTGTTTTGTCTGTCCTGTACAGATGGGGAGACTAAGGCCGGGTGAGAGGCGCCAGAAGCCCAGGCTGGGGGTCTGGGGGACTCCTGGGGCTCCCAGGGTTTGCTCATGGGTCCTGCAGAGCACTTTGACCCAGTGGATGACTCCTTCAGTGGGTTAGAGGGCCCTGGACTGACCCAGCCAGGCTGCTGGTTGCCAGCTGGGGGAGAGGGCTTGTGGCCAGTTTGGGCTGCTGTGGGCCATGTGTCCAGTCTGTATGAGGAGGAGAGTCAGGACAGACGGTGTTGGCTTTCACTGAGGGGAGACGGAAGCCTGAATGGCCGGCCCCGAGCTGCTTGGCTGCAAACAGGGCCTGGGCTTGTGCCCAGAACATTCAGACACACTGGTTGACACACATATGGCCAGCGGTTGACTCTGCCCCAAGTCTCGGTTTATTGCACAGAGAAATGGGTTGGCAAAAGCAGCTCTGAATTGAGCGGTCGTGGACCTCTGCTTTGGGGGCCGCTGGCATTGTCCAGTGTCGCAAGGCTGTTTGATGCACTGGGCAAAGCTCCAGATGTCCCAGGTGTCTGTGAGCGTGGGCTCCTGGGGGTGGCTTTTTTGTTTCTGTGGTGTTGCTCCCACGTGTACACTGTCGGGGGCGGGGTGGGGTGTGAAGACACACGACATCTGACACCTGCTCCACGGCTGCTCACAGCTTTTCCTCCTCCCTGCAGACATGCTTCAGCTCATCAACAACCAAGACAGCGACTTCCCGGGCCTGTTTGACCCGCCCTACGCTGGGGGTGGAGCAGGGACCACAGACCCTGCCAGTCCCGATGTCAGCTCCCCAGGCAGCCTGTCCCCACCTCCTTCCACGATGAGCTCCTCACTTGAAGGCTTCCTGGGGGCGACCAAGGCGACACCCCCACCCTTGTCCCCTCCCCAGCCTGCACCCACCCCCCTGAAGATGTATCCATCTGTGCCTGCCTTCTCCCCTGGGGCCTGGGATCAAGGAGGAGCCAGCGCCCCTGACTATCCTCCAGCCCACCCCACCCCAGCCCCTGCCCGGAGCTGTCCTGCCGCAGAGTGTTGCGGCCACCACCCCACCGCAGTTCAGCTCTGCCCCCATTGTAGGCTACCCCAGCCCTCCGGGAGGCTTCTCCACAGGTAAGGAGGGAGTGTGGAGGTGGGGGTCAGGTGCTCTTGGTAGAGGAGTTTGCAGGCTTTAGCCGTCTGGCCCCTGCTCTGTGGATGGAGGCGCCTGCCTCACCAGCAGTTCTCGGGCTCCTGCGGACGAAGCACTTCCCTTACTGCCGGGGTCCACACCAGCTACCCTTCCACAGAGTGATTCTTGGCTAGGAGGCTGGCATACTTGCATCAGAGCCCAGGGCAGAGCCATCCGGATAGGAACCCGCGGCCACAGGGGTAGTGACTCATCCCGGGTCACATGGTGATGAGGACCTGGGGGACAGGTTGGAAGTGGGTTGCAACAGCCTTTGTCCTCAGCCCCAGCCTTCATCTCTGCAGGGACCCCTCCGGGGAGCAGCTCGCAGTCACTGGCTGGCCCACCACTGGCTTCCCTGCCAGGGGTCCCGCCTGTCTCCTTGCACAGCCAGGTTCAGAGTGCGGCCCCCCAGCAGCTGTTGACAGCCATAGCCACCCCCACGGTGGCCCCTGGAGCAACTGCTGTGACCTCCCAGATACAGCAGGTCCCGGTGAGGCGGTCTGGCTGGCATCAGGGAGGTGGCGGCCCTGGGCCCAGACCCATAGCCCATGGCTGAGGCCCCTCCTGTCCTTAGGTCCTGCTGCAGCCCCACTTCATCAAGGCAGACTCGTTGCTCCTGACGACCATGAAAACAGATGTGGGAGCCCCCTTGAAAGCGGCGGGCATCCGCTCCCTGGGCCCTGGCACTGCTGTGCAGGCAGCGCCCTTGCAGGTAGGGGGCTTGGGCGGGGTGGGGGTGGTGGCTTGGGTGGGGTGGGGCGGGACAAGGTTTGCTCACATGTCCACTTGCTAACTCTGCCTGGCCCTGCAGACCCTGGTGAGTGGCGGGGCCATCCTGGCCACTGTGCCACTGGTAGTGGACACTGACAAGCTGCCCATCAACCGACTTGCCGGTGGCAAGGCTCCAGGCTCGGCGCAGAGCCGCGGCGAGAAGCGTACGGCCCACAACGCCATCGAGAAACGCTACCGATCTTCCATCAATGACAAGATCGTTGAGCTCAAGGACCTGGTGGTGGGCACTGAGGCCAAGGTGTGGGCTGAGGCCCTAATAGGGCAGCTCTGGGGAAGGAGGCACCTGGGAGGAGGAGGAGGAGGATGGGGCTGGGCAGACAGTCCTGGGGCCCCAGCCTCCTCGGGCCTGGCAACTCTGTTCAGCTGAGCTTCAGGGAAGCCCCAGGTGGCACAGGCTCTTCCAGGTGCTGGGGATTCAGCAGAGGACAGACAGAGATCCTGCTGTTGAGTAGCTGACATTCTAGCATGGTGCGGGGGCACCAACAGACCTGGGTTGGGGTACGCCAGGTGGCATAAGTGCTGTGCTGGAGAGAAGTGAGATGGGGGAAGTTGCAAACCTGAGTTGGGTGGTCAGGGAAGGCCTCACAAAGGTGATGTGATGTGTGAACAGAGGCCTGGAGGAGGTGAGAGGGTGAGGCATAAGGTGGAGTGATGTTGACAGCAGCCAGCCAGGTGCTGTTGTCTGTATCTTACTTAACCGGGCAGCAGGTTCTAGGGGAGGAATGTTCCAGGGAGTAGGAATAGCAGATGCAAATCTCCTGAGGCGATTGTGTTGCAAAGCACCTCTGCCCTCTTACTTCAGTGCCCAGCTCTCTGGCCTGACCACTTGTGCCATCTCCCCCCTACCCAACCCCTGCAGTTGAATAAATCTGCTGTCTTGCGCAAAGCCATCGACTACATCCGCTTCCTTCAGCACAGCAACCAGAAGCTCAAGCAGGAGAACCTGAGTCTGCGCACTGCTGTCCATAAAAGCAGTGAGTGCTGGCCCCCTCCACGCCTGGTGTCCCTGGAAGTTCTTGCCCTGCAAAGGCCCTTCACCCTCTCTTTGGCCCTCCCTGGCTTGCAGCTCCCCCAGGTCCTGAGCTCCAATTTGGGGTGAAGTGGGGTGTGGAGCTCACTCCAGTCTGCTCCTCTCTGGCCTACAGAATCACTGAAGGACCTGGTGTCTGCCTGCGGCAGTGGAGGTAGCACAGATGTGCCCATGGAGGGCATGAAGCCCGAGGTGGTGGACACCCTGAGCCCGCCCCCCTCAGACGCCGGCTCGCCCTCCCAGAGCAGCCCCTTGTCCCTTGGCAGCAGGGGCAGTAGCAGCGGTGGAAGTGGCAGTGACTCGGAGCCTGACAGCCCGGTCTTTGAGGATGGCCAGGTGGGGCCTGCAGTGTTGTCCCCTTCTTGTCATCTAGCAACTTCCTCCGAGCCCCAGGACTGGATCAGGCCCCTCACATATCCCACCTCCCCTTTCATAGACAGAAGAAAGACAAGGCTGAGGGGTTCCCACAGTAAGGCAGGGGGCAGAGCTGACCCCTCCTTCCCGGAGCTGTGCTCTCTGGGTCACGCCACCCTGTTCTCACCGCCCTGCCCGCCCCACCCCAGGTGAATCCAGAGCTGCTGCCCGCCCCCCACAGCCAGGGCATGCTGGACCGCTCTCGCCTGGCCCTGTGCGCGCTCGTCTTCCTCTGTCTCTCCTGCAACCCCTTGGCCTCCCTGCTGGGTAGCCGGGGTCCTGCTGGCCCCTCCGACACCACCAGCATCAACCACCGTCCTGGGCGCAGCATGCTGGGTGCTGAGGGCAGAGGTAGGGTGGTAGGAGGGGGGCTCTCGCGTACGTGGATCCCGTCCTGTGGGCTTGGGGCCCTGGATTTCCTGGGTGCCCAGCCTCTGTGTCCCCAGCTTCTGTCTGCCCCCAGATGGCCCTGGCTGGGCCCCGTGGCTGCTGCCCCCACTGGTCTGGCTGATGAATGGGCTGCTGGTGCTCTTCTCCTTGGCGCTTCTCTTTGTCTATGGAGAACCCAGTCACTCGGCCCCACTCGCGCCCTGCCGTGCACTTCTGGAGGCATCGCAAGCAGGCCGACCTGGATCTGGCCAGGGTAAGTGGCCAGACCCTGGGGGGATGGGAGCAGGCAAGGCTGGGACCCTGAGCAGTGCCTGGGAAGGTGCTGGGCATACCGTGGACCTCCCCTGTTCTCCCTACCCCTGTCTACCCCTCCAACTCCTGTGGACCCCTGGGGGCCCGGCCTGTGCTGCTGGGGATGGTGTGGTCCTCACAGGGGGCCCAAGATGGAGGAGTAGCACAGCCCCATGTTTCTTACCTGAAAAACCGCTCACCCCCAGGGGGACTTTGCCCAGGCTGCCCAGCAGCTGTGGCTGGCCCTGCGGGCCTTGGGCCGGCCTCTGCCCCACCTCCCACCTGGACCTGGCCTGCAGCCTGCTTTGGAGCCTCATCCGCCACCTGCTGCAGCGTCTCTGGGTGGGCCGCTGGCTGGCCGGCTGGGCAGGGGGCCTACGGAGGGACAGGGCCCTACAGGCAGATGCTCGCACCAGCGCCCGCGACGCGGCCCTTGTCTACCACAAGCTGCACCAGCTGCACACCATGGGTATGCGGGTGAGGGCTGGGCCCCTGGGGTCCTGCTGCCTCCACACCACCCTTGGCCTCACGCCCTCTTATCTTCCAGGGAAGTACTCAGGTGGGCACCTCGCTGCTGCCAACCTGGCGCTGAGTGCCCTGAACCTGGCCGACGTGCGCGGGAGATGCTGTGTCCGTGGCCACACTGGCTGAGATCTACGTGGCCGCTGCGCTCAGGGTCAAGGCCAGTCTGCCCCGGGCCTTGCATTTTTCTGACAGTGAGTAGATGGTGACCAGTGGGGGCTCTGTGGGTGGGTGAGGGCTGCACAGAAAGGCACGTGGTTATGGGGGCGGCTGCGGGCCCCTCTGGGGTCTTGGCCAGGGTTCAGTGTGACGGCCCATTCCCTCCTCAACAGCGCTTCTTCCTGAGCAGTGCCCGCCAGGCCTGCCTGCACAGAGTGGCTCAGTGCCCCTTGCCATGCAGTGGCTCTGCCACCCTGTGGGCCACCGTTTCTTCGTGGATGGCAACTGGGCCCTGTGCAGCGCCCCGAGGGACAGCTTGTACAGCGTGGCTGGGAACCCAGGTGCCTTCTCACCCTGGGCCCTTCTCTGTGCCCACCCCTTTCCGCACAGCTGGCCGCCTCCTCCGTCCCCCGTTCTCATTCATCATGCCTATCCCTGGTCAGTGTCTTGTCCCTTGCCTCTCTGCTATCCCTGCCCACCCTGGCCTGCTGCCCCGCCATCTGGTGTGGCTATGGGGATGTGCAGATGGGGACGCCAGCCTGGCTCTGTCTCAGCTGGGGCTCTTCAGAGGCAAACAGGAAGATAGGGGCAGGGGGCCAGGGGGCTGATTTGAGAGGTGCCAGACAACATCACCATGCAGTGAGGAGGGTGGGAAAGGGCGTGCATCCCAGGTGGGTTATCCTGCCCATCGGTGGGCGGAGTGTTTATCCACCAGCTTTTCTCTTGTCTCAGAGCCAGGCCCACCCGTGCCCAGAAAAGATCCCTAGTGCAGGGAGGTGCGTATGCAAAGGAGGGGTTGGGGCCCATTCTCGCCCCTCCACTCACCCACTCTTCTCTACAGTGGATCCCCTGGCCCAGGTGACTCAACTGTTCCGTGAACATCTGTTGGAGCGAGCACTGAATTGCGTGGCCCAGCCCAGCCCCAGCCCTGGATCAGCCGAGGGGGACAAGTGAGTGTCTCCATGCGCCTCAGCAGACCCAGAGCCCCCTGCCCAGTGGATGGCCAGAGCCAGGCCACTGTGGCCTTAGGTGCATTTCGGTTCCTCTCTGGGCCTCAGATTCCCACCAGCCCGGCACGAGGGGACGGAGGCTCTTAGAGGAGCCAGGAGGCCAGGCTGTGCTGTGTGCGGAGGTGAGGACCTCTGCCAGCCATGTTGAGCCGCCTGTCCTCTCCTGCCACAGGGAGTTCTCAGATGCCCTCGGGTACCTGCAGCTGCTGAACAGCTGTTCGGATATGGCTGGAGCTCCTGCCTTGCAGCTTCTCCATCAGCTCCAGCATGGCTGCCACCCCCGGTGAGCCCCCCACCCTGTGACGCCCTCAGACCCATGTGCCAAGCAGCTCAGCCTTGGGGGGCAGTGTGGCTGAGTGTCGCCTCCTGTGCCCCCTTTGCAGGGCACAGACCGGTGGCCAAGTGGTGGCCTCTCTGACAGCTGTGGTGACCCACTGGCTTCGGCGGGAATGAGGAGGCAGCTGAGAGGCTGTACCCACTGGTGGAGCACCCTGCCCTGTGCCCGCAAGGATCCGAATGAAGCACCAGGGCGTGCGATGTCAGTGCCCCACCCCTAACCCTGCCCCCGCTTTGTTTCTATGTCCTTGGGGCCGCCATCTCGTCCCATGAAGCCAACCAGCAGAGGGAGGTCCAACCATGACACCTCTACCTGCTCGCCCCAACAGGAAACCCCTGCCCAGGGCGGCTCGCACTCCTGTCAAACTGCCCGGGACATCCTAGGCCGCGTGCGGGGAAGCTGATTCTGCCCATCCAGCCTGGGGTATTGTGGTGAGAATGCCAGCTGGGACTCTTAGACAGCCTGCCATCCACACCAGCTACAAGCTCCATTGACAAGGGTAAGGGCTGGGGCCGGGGCCTGCCCATCTCAGGGCCTAATGAAACTTTGCACGCGCGGGGCTATGGAGGCGCCCCTGTTGTGTGTGCGTCTTGCACGAAGAGACTGCAGCGGTCCGCCGAAACAGCAACTGGGCCAGACGGGCAGGTGACAGCCGCTCCCTTCTTGGGCAGAAGCCGTCCGCTGGTCATGGCAGTCTCCTGCGCTGTAGCGTGTGAAGCTGGGATGAGCGGCTTCCAGGGCGGGACCTGATGAGGTCGCGCTCGCCCTGACCTCATTGTGTGCTCACCCCCGAGGCACGTAGGGGAGGAGGGTGAGGCGTGGTACACATGGCAGCGCCCTCCTATGGTGTTATGGGGCTCGTCATGATCTTCTGGGGTGGGGCAGATTGGCTCTGCAGGGAGTGAGGGCGGTTTCAGTTCGTCTGCGTCCCCGCCGCGTGCCATGGCATGTGCATTGCAGTCGTGAAGCACTGGGTCAGACTGCCTGTCCGAGCAGTGCTGGGCCAGGAGCTCGGATGGCAAGCCGCATGTGGGTGGCCCCAGCCTTCCTCCCACAGCCATCACTGAGGGTGAGAGCCCTGGCCCTGCTGCCTCCGCGCCTGGTGCCATGGATACCCACTGGCCCCGGCCAGGCGTGCTCCTGGTAAGCACTTCTGCCTTTTGCGCTGTTATACTCGGTTCTGTGGCGCGCATCTATCTCTCGCATACATGCATGAAGCTGCCGGAGCACCACAGTCCTGCGCAGCCCTGGGAGATGGGTGGGCCCAGGCCTCTGCCCGTCGTAGCTGTCCGTCGTTTCCAGATAGGAGTACTTCTAGTGGCCTGGACGTCTGGCAGCATGACAAGTGTCGCGACACGGCCATTGAAAGAGGTGATGCCCACGGGCGCAACGTACGTCCTATCGGCGAGACAAAGCGCATGAGCGTGTCTAGGAAGGGAGAGTTTGGGGTACGTACGGTGCGGCGGTCCGCGCTGCTGCTCCGGTCTCTCTTCTACATGAAGCCACCTGACTCTCCGGACTGAGAGGCAGGGCTCGCCGGGGCCTGAGACACACCACTGCTGGAATCTGTTGCCGGGATATGAGTCGGGCCCCGCAATCAAACGGATGTGGAGGTAAGCCTGCTTGATGGCGCCATGGGAGAGTAGAGTGCGAGCGCGGCCAAGTGAACGGCGTGCAGAAGGACTCGTACGGTCATGCGCAGAGCGAGAGCCTCGCGTCAATAAGGTGCGCCCCTGCGACTGGAACGGACAGGCGCTTATCTGACGACCTCGTCGGGGGCCAAATGGGGAGACGACTGCTCCTTTGATGTGTCTTTCACTCTCCTGGCTCCGACGGTGTCCGGACAGAGCAGGAGAGTGAGGAGCCACTTGCACATTGGCGAGGCCCTTGCAGGCCGGCAGATGAGCGAGAGAAGTTCGTCTAGGCAGGGAATGGACCGTGATGGGGACGAACAAAAGGCATCCTAGACTAATCTAAAGGGGACGCCGGGGCCGAGCCCCAGCCTCCAGAAACTAACCGCCTCTGCTCCCCCGTCGCGTCCCTGAAGCGTCCGCCGTCTGGTGCGCGATGCGCCAACTGGCGTCCAAGGCGGCTGCTGCCGGCTCGGAACGATCAGCTGAGACGCGGGCACAATTTGGGGAGTCTCCTGTGCGGCCACGAGGATTGGCGATATGCCAGCCCGAGGCGGGGTGCTGGTGCGCTCCTCGGCTACGTGCTGTCCGCGCTCGCGGCTCCTGTCGGCTGGCCCGGCAGCCGCGGTGGGATGGTGCGGGGGGACTGCGCGGAGGCGGGCCGCTGGGGGGTTGGGGAGGGCCGCACGCGTGAGAAGACTTGGGGACCCGGCCGGGCTCAAAGCGGCGTATGCGGATCATCGGCAGGCAGATAAGCATACGAGGGTCGCGCTGCTTAGTGGGCGCGACCACTGTCTAGTTCCTCCCAGCTTATATGGGGCGTCCCTGGGCGCCGGGGTGCCACCATGGCGGTGAGTCGTCCGGACCGCCCTCCGAGAGCAGCGCGCCGGAGATCCGGGTACCACGCCGGAGCCCTATCTGAGTGGCACGGCCCAGCTGGCGGGGCGCTGGGTACCCTCGGATATTCGGTCTGCTCTGTTGACTACGGCCTCCCCGCCCGCTCCCGCACTCGCGCGTCGTGGCAGGATCTGATGTGCTGGCTCTCTGATGTGCCGGCCTTGGAAGATCCGGTCCTGGCGCCGCTGGAAGTCGTCACGTGCTGCCGCCGGATGACGACCCGCACCTGGTTTCATGGTCCTTCCATGTCTCGATACCATGTGACCGCTACCTCACAGAGGCAGAAGAAGAGAGGGTGCATTTCACCGAGTCGAGGGGACTCCCCGATGGCCTCGCAATGGGCCTCCCATCTATGGAGAACCTGTCATGAGTGACTTCGGATGCACGAGGCACATGCGCATGGATTCCAATCTTCAGAGCGATGTTGCTTGCTTTGGACTGGCTATAGTTCAATAGGTGAGAGGCGGGTACAGAGACTACAAAGAAAATTATTTTTGGAGGTTGGATTATATGTAGATACGGGTTTGCTCCTTTGGTGGGCAGAGGCAACCAGCAGGGGAATTCTTTTGGACGTGTCATCGATCCCTTAGTACCCCTAGGCATACCTGGGTCGTTCGCCGTTCGCCACTCGGCCGAGCTCCCCTGTGTTTTGGAGTATCCTTCGTGTATTCCTCTGCGCGCTGACCTTGGAGCCCTGCCGCGGTCAATCCTCGATTCTGCGAGCTTACCGCTTCTATTGGGCGCGTATGTCGAGTCTCATCTTTTCTCTCTTCTTCGCTTTCCTCGCCCAGACTTCTGCTCTTTCAGGGCCGGAGTATACATCGCCTGATAGATTAGTGTATGCAGTGAGCTGAGGAGTGAGATTAGATACCTAGGGCTTCCTTGGTGGTGCTGAGGGGTGTTTTCGGCTGGCTGCTTCACTGACCCCGGCCCACTCATCTCGACCCGCCACAGCAAACGTCGGTCAGTGGCTATCAGTCTCTGCTCCCTAACGCTCGTGATTCTCTAGCCCAGAGCGCTCTCCCTAAAGACCGCGTCCTCCGCGAAAATGGCTGTCATAATCCCAGGCGCAGTGCAGACATCTCCAAATACCAATTCTTTGACCCTTATTCGATCTTTTTTTTTTCGGCTATTCTGCTCAGCTAGCTGGAGCTGATTGGGTTTTAATGAGCTCTAAAAGGAAAATTATCATCTGGCTCTCAGACAACGCCTCCGCTTCACCACATCGTTCGATGGTGGTACCAGTCCTTATTATACTAATAAGACCCACATAGCACTTCCCAGAAACATTTATCTTCGTTGGCAAGTACCCTTCTTACTTGTAGACTGGGTGAAGACTGAAGGCTTATGAAATGTCAATGGCTGAATAATAACTAGAGATCTGCCTAAGGGCGCCAGTGGAAACACATATTGTCAGTCATTAAACGCATGGTCTTGGACACTACATTCTATCCCGTCACTATCCTGCTAACTGTAGTCATTATTGACTAGGTAGATTGCTCAATTGGCGGCTCTCGAGGCTCGTTGGGCCTCGAGTCCAGGCTCGAACTAAAGCGTGAGCGAAGCTGAGACACGGACGATAGCAGGGCGGGACAACTGGGGGCACTAAAATGCGCCAGGGGCTAGGGTCAGGAAGTACGGGTGGGGCGGGCATGGGAAGGAGGGGCAGCTAGCTGGTAGCCAGACAGCTCCGCAGAAGCCCCGTCTGCTGGAGATAGGGTGGATGGGCGCACTGTAACTTCTGTCATATCGAGATTGAGGGTGATGACTATTCATCTGAGAAGCTTTAGCTCATGTGTGGGTTATTCTGCAGTTTGGGCTTTGTTTTTTTTCCCCCCCCACATATATACATCTCTAGTGACATCTTATTAGAGGGGCACAACATGGTACCATGGATTGGTCTAGACGCTTCTCCGCTCCCGGGGATTCTAAAAAGGGGAGTGGGAGAGCGACAGGGTGTGCAGCTCGAACGTACGCCGCGTCTGGAGACGGTGGGTCAGTAAGAAGGGTAGAGCGAATGGCTGTCAGTCGGGCGGGGCTTTCGTCGGAAACGGAGGATATACAGTATTCATTATAGACTGGCCCATGCTTGGCCAAGGTAGAGAGTGAGAAGGCTGGAATGGCTGATCGAGAACGGAGCCAACTCGGTCTAAGTCCTGCCCGATCGCACCTATTGCTATATGGTCGAATTATTCTCTCGAGCACACAGGCCCCAGACTTGGCCCCCAGACCTACCAGGGTTCTTAAATGTGGACTGAACCGTGACCTGGCGCATGGGTTTACTTAGTGCAGTCACCATGCGCTCCAAGCACCAATCTCTGCGTTTTTTATAGGAAGTTCGATCTCGCTCAATGCTCGCGCGAGCAAGGTATGTTCCTACCACCGGGCCCAGGAGTAGTGCGCACTAGCGCGACCACCACCGACCAGCGGGGAACAACTATATCACAGTAAGATACATGAGCAAGTACATACGGCTGTAGCATACTTCAGGATTGATATTTGAGTGGGCAGACAGTGTCGCGCAGGCTACAATCGCACTCCTACCTAATGCTCGCCATCGGAATTCAAGTAGTCTGTTTGTGTCTCCAGGCGTTCCTGGTACCGCTACTCGCGGCGAACCCCTCCTCCAAGCACTTGGCGTAGGGGGCGTGAACATGGTGATGGGGGTGCAGAAAGAGGTGACATAGGGAGCTTTCGTTAAAGTGAGGAGTGTTTAATCAGGAGGAATGGGGGGTGAGGTAGAGGCAGAGGAGCCCTCGTTGTGACCGTCCGGTGCGAGGAGCTAGAGAGCGGAGCCGGAGCATTTCTTCGCGAACCGGGGAGGCCGAGGCTAGCTCGCGCGAGGGCGCTAGCCGAGTTCAAGAGAGCGGATGGAGGAGAAGGAAGGATGTCATAAGAACGAGGTGTCCGGGTCAGGACCAGCTCAGTACGCAACGCCGGAAGCAGCGCAATACTTGGAAGCACCTGTAGGCGCCTTGCGGCGTCACATGCTCGACGGCCGTGAGATGAGAAGCGGGGCGGGGCTGCTCTGCGGGCTCCTGAAAGGGGTAGGGGCCGGCCGGAGTGGATTACGAAGGGTAGGACGCAGGCTCTAGGCGGAAAGAAGATCATCAGGCAACCAATGCCGTTCTCTATCGTCGGAGTGGTATTCTGGGTGGGAGGGTTTGTGGCGGTGTTGGAGCAGGGAGTGCACGTAGCCGAGGGTCAACCCCAGCCACCTGATCTCTTTACCGTGAGAGCTCGCAAGGGGAGGGAGAGGGGACGGTTGGAGTAGACAGAAAGAACCCCAGACCACTATGCTGTCGGCTGAGCTGCCTCACGCGGCTTCGCCCCGGCTAGCCCCCCCCGCGCGAGCTCTAGTATGATAAGTAATCGCTCTGCGGGTCTCTGCGCGAAAGGGTCGCTGCTCTGTCCGATGTGTGGTCCGCTAGTCTGCCTGGGGCCCATGGGCCTGCGCAGGTATGCTCATCCAGCCTGGACCCCTCCAAGGGTGGGCTCGCTGGGGGGTCAGCTCACCTCATGTTTGGCATTTCAAAGAAAATTCGTCGCGTCAATGAAGATCACGCACCTTCTTTAGTACTGTCGTGTCCGACTCTTTGCGACCCCTTATTAATACCAAGCCCGCCGGACGCCAGCTCATGCCCTCGTATATTGGCCG
>NW_017217872.1:0-12250 GCF_001704415.2 Capra hircus | reverse complement strand
AACTCGAGAAAATCCAGGAGGTTCTCCCCTCCAGGCGAGATGAGGCCATTTCCGCTGAGGCGTCTCGAGGCTAATCACAACCTAACCTCTGGAACTTCCGAAGGTCATTCACACCCCTTGCTGCAACTCAAGAAGTTCCCCGACATACCCGGCTCCAATGAGAGGAAGCACGAGAGTTCCCCCCACATCCAAAGGAGCCCCATTTCCGCCTCCAAGCTCGAGAGGAGGGATCCTTTCCCATCGTGGTCGGGAATGAATTCCCCGCGTTCCGTCGCATCTCAAGAAGAGGCACTCTCCACAGGAAAGGCGAGAAGAACTCCAGGGTCGTGCCACCATTCCCAGAGTCCCCCAGATGTCTCAGTCCATTCCAGGGAAACCTGCTTTCCCTGCACTGCCTCGACTTTCAAGCGAGGATCGACTCACACCACGGTGGCACGTGGACAGCCTTGTGGGATAGTCTCGTGGAGAGCCTCGTGAGAAAGCCTCGAGGGAAAGCCACACATCCTTTGATCCACGCAAAGGGAAGCGTGACACTGCTGCTACAGCTCGGGGGAAAGGCACGTGCATGCCCCCACTCGAGACGAGGACTGACTCCCCTGGGGAGACTCCAGAAGTACCCCAAGATCCATGTCAGCACTGGAGAGGAATCCTCAGGATCCGACACGACTCCAACAGGTCTTAGGCCGGCATCGACGGGAAGTGGAATCCTGAGAGGCCGCAGCAACTCGCATGGGGACTGGCCTTTCCTGAGGCCACCAGAGCGGGACTCTGAGGTCCCTTGTAAGTCGAGAGCACCTGCCGCAACTCGAGAAAATCCAGGAGGTTCTCCCCTGCAGGCGAGATGAGGCCGCATTTTCGAGCTGAGGCGTCTCGAGGCTAATCACATCGAACATCTGGCAACTTTCCAAAGGGTCCTTCACACCCTTGCTGCAACTCAAGAAGTTCCCCGACATACCGGTCTCCACTCGAGAGGAAGCACGAGAGTCCGCCCACATCCAGAGGAGCCCGTTTCCGCCTCTTAGCTCGAGAGGAGGGATCCTTTCCCTGCGGGTCGGGAAAGAATTCCCGCGTTCCCGTCGCATCTCAAGAGGAGGCGCTCTCCACAGGAAAGGCGAGAGGAACTCCAGGGTGTGCCACCATTCCCAAAGTCCCCAGGTGTCTCAGTCCATTCCCAGGGAAACCTGTTTTCCCTGCACTGCCTCGACTTCAAGCGAGGATCGACTCACACCACGGTTGGCACGTGGGACTAGCCCTGTGGGAAAGCCTCGTGGGAAAGCTCGAAGCGGAAAGGCACAGATCCCTTGATCCCACGCCTAATGAATGCATGACACTGCTGCTACAGCTCGGGGAGGAAATGCGTCACGTGCATGCCCCACTCGAGACGAGGACTGACTCCCTGGGGAGACTCCGAGAAGTAACCCCAACATCCATGTCAGCACTGGGAGAGGAATCTTCAGTTTCCCGGCACCGACTCCACACAAGCCTTAGGTCCCGGCATCGACGGGAGAGGAATCCCGAGAGGCTCCCAGGAGCAACTGCGCATGGGGACTGGCCTTTCCTTAGGCCACCAGAGAGGGTCCCTGAGGTCCCCGTCGTAAATCGAGAGCAACTGGCCGCAACTCGAAGAAAATGCCAGGAGGTTCTCCCCTCCAGGCGAGATGAGGCCCATTTCACGCTGAGGCGTCTCGAGGCTAATCATATCTAACATCTGGAACTTCCTAAATGCGTCCTTCACATCCCTTGCTGCAACTCAAGAAGTTTCCCCGACTAACCCGTCTACACTCGAGAGGAAGCACGGAGAGTCCCGCCCATCATCCAGAGGAGCCCGTTTTCCGCCTCCATTGCTCGAGAGGAGGATCCTTTCTCCTGCGTGGTCGGGGAAAGAATTCCCTGGGTTCCCGTCGCATCTCAAGAGGAGGCGCTCTCCACAGGCAAGGCGAGAGGAAACTCCAGGTCGTGCCGCCATTCACAGAGCCCCCAGATGTCTCAGTCCATTCCAGGGAAACCTGTTTTCCCTGCACTGCCTCGACTTTCAAGCCGAGGATCGACTCACACCATGGTGGCAAGTGGGACAGCACCTGTGGGAAAGCCTACGTGGGAAAGCCTCGTGGAAAGCCTGAGTGAAAGCCACAGCTCCCTTGATCCACGCGAAGGGAAGCGATGACACTGCTGCTACGTTCGGGAGTAAAGTGCACGTGCATGCCCCCACTCGAGACGAGAGGACTGACTCCCCTGGGGAGACTCCCAGAAGTACCCAAGATCCATGTCAGCACTGGAGAGGAATCCTCAGGTTCCGGCACGAACTCCACACAAGGGTCTTAGGCCCCGGCATCGACGGGAAGAGGTTCCGAGCTCCCACCGATCAACTCTCCATGGGGACTGGCCTTTCCTGAGGCCACCAGAGCGGGTCCCTGAGGTTCCCCGTCGTAAGTCCAGAGCACGTGCCGACAAGTCGAGAAATCCAGGAGGTTCTCCCCTCCAGGCGAGATGAGGCCCATTTCCGCTGAGGTGTCTCGAGGCTAATCACACCTAACCTCAGGAACTTCCAAAGGATCCTTCACACCCTTTCTGCAACTCAAGAAGTTCCCCGACATACCCGTCTCCACTCGAGAGGAAGGACGAGAGTCCCGCCCACATCCAGAGGAGCCCCGTTTCCGCCTCCTAGCTCGAGACGGGGAATCCTTTCAGTGTGTGGTCGGGAAAGAATTCCCGGTGTTCCCGTCGCCTCTCAAGAACAGGCGCTCTCCACAGGAAAGGCCAGAGGAACTCCAGGGTCGTGCCACCATTCCCAGAGTCCTCCAGATGTCTCAGTCCATGCCAGGGACACCTGTTTTCCCTGCACTGCCTCGACATTCATGCAGATGATCGACCCACACAACGGTGGCACTTGGGACAGCCCTGTGGGAAAGCCTGTTTGGAAACTTGGTGGGAATGCCCAGAGGGAAAGCCACAGATCCCTTGATCGGTCGGGCCGGGAAGACTGACACTGGTTCTAGAGCTCGGGAGGAAAGCGCACGTGCATGCCCCCACTCGAGATGAGGACTGAATCGCCTGGGGAGACTCCAGAAGTACCCCAGGATCCATGTCAGGCCTGGAGAGAAATCCTCACGTTCCGGCCCAACTCCAGACAAGGTCTTAGGTTCCGGCATCTACGGTAGAGGAATCCAGGGAGGTCCCCTAGCAACTCGCATGGGACCTGCCTTTCCTGAGGCCACCAGAGCGGGTCCCTGAGGTCCCCGTCGTAAGTCGAGAGCACCTGCCGCAAGTCGAGAAAATCCTGGAGGTTCTCCCCTCCAGGCGAACAGAGGCGAATTATTGCTGAAGCATCTCGAGGCCAATCACACCTACCCCCTGAACCGTCCAAAGGTTCCTTCACACCCTTGCTGCAACTCAAGAAGTTCCCCGATATACCCGTATGCACTCGAGAGGAAGCAGAAGGGTCCCGCCCACATCCAAAGGAGCCCCGTTTCCGCCTCTTTGCTCGAGATGAGGGATCCTTTCCCTACTTGGTCGAAAAAGAATTCCCGAGGTTCCCGTCGCATCTCAAGAGGAGGCCCTCTCCACAGGAAAGGGATAGGTACTCCAGGTCAGGCCACCATTCCAAGAGTCCCCCAGATGTCTCAGTCCATTTCAGAGGAACCTGTTTTCCCCAAACTGCCTCGACTTTCACGCCGAAGATCGACTCAAACCACAGTGGCACGTGGGACAGCCCTGTGGTAAAGCCTCGTAGGAAAGCCTCGTGGGAAAGCCTTGAGGGAAAGCCTCGAGGGAAAGCCACAGATCCCTTGATCCACGCGATGGGAAGCGTGACACTGCTTCCACAGCTCGGAGGAAAGCGCACGTGCATGCCCCCACTCGAGACGAGGACTGACTCCCCTGGGGAGACTCCAGAAGTACCCAAGATCCATGTCAGCACTGGAGAATAATTCTCAGTTTACGGCCCGACTTCACAAAAGGTCTTAGGCCCAGCATTGAAGGGAGAGGAATCCTGAGAGGCCAATAAGCAACTCGCACGGAGAGTGGCCTTTCCTGAGGCCACCAGATAGGGTCCCTGTGGTCCCCGTCGTAAATCGAGAGCACCTACCGCAACTCGAGAAAATCCTGGAGATTCTCCCCTCCAGGCTAGATGAGGCCCATTTCCGCTGAGGCGACTCGAGGCTAATCACATCTAACCTTTGGAACTTCCATAGGGTCCTTCACACCCTTGCTGCAACTCAAGAAGTTCCCCGACATACCCTTGTCCACTCGAGAGGAAGCGCGAGCGTCCCTTGCACATCCAGAGAAGGCCCTTTTCCTCCCTGTAGCTCGAAATGAGGGATCCTTTCCCTGCGTGGTCGGGAAAGAATTCCTGGCATTCCCGTCGCATCCAAGAGGAAGCGCTCTCCACAGGAAAGGCGAGAGGAACTCCAGGGTCGTGCCACCATTCCAAGAGTCCCCCAGAGGACTGAGTCCATTCCAAAGGAAACTCTTTTACCTGCACTGCCTTGACTGTCACGTCGAGGATCGACTCACACCACGGTGGCACGTGGGACAGCCCTGTGTGTTAGCCTCGTGGGAAAGCCTCATGGGAAATCCTACAGGGAAAGCCACACATCCCTTGATCCACCCGTCGGGTAGCATGACACTGCTGCCACCTTTAGGGAGGAAAGCCCAAGTGCATTTCCCCACTCGAGACGAGGACTGACTCCCCTGGGGAGAGTCCAGAAGTACCCAAAAATCCACGTCAGCACTGGAGAGGAATCCTCAGTTTCCGCGTCCCAACTCAACACAAGGTCTTTGACTCGGGAAATGCAAGCAGTTAAAAGATCTCTCCTTTGGAGCCTCGAGGGGGGATCGGGGCTTCTCTGGATGTGGGCGGGACCCTCGTGCTTCCTTTGAGTGTAGACGGGTATGTCGGGAAAGCTCTTGAGTTGCAGCAAGTGTGTGAAGGAACCATTGGAAGTTCCAGAGGTTAGGTGTGCTTAGCCTCTAGATGCGTCAGTGGAAATAGGCCTCATTTTGCCTGTAGGGGAGAACCTCCTGGATTTTCTCGAGTTACGGCAGGTGCTCTCGAATTACGACGGGGACCTCAGGGAACCTGTCTCGTGCCTCAGGAAAGGCCAGTCCCCATGCGAGTTGCTCGGGAGCCTCTCGTGATGTCTCTCCCTCTCCAATGCTGTCTTGGATCTTGACTGGCCTTTCCTGAGGCCACCAGAGCGGGTCCCTGCGGTCCCCATTGTAAGTCGAGAGCACCTGCCGCAACTGGAGAAAATCAAGGATGTTCTCCCCTCCAGGCAAAATGAAGCCTATTTCCGCTGACACATCTCAAGGCTAAGCACACTTAAACTCTGGAACTTCCAAAGGGTCCTTCACACCCTTGCTGCAAATCAAGAAGTTCCCCGACATACCCGTCTGCCACTTAAGAGGAAGCACGATAGTTCCGCCCACATCCAGAGGAGCCCCGTTTCCGCCTCATAGCTCGAGAGGAGGGATCCTTTCCCTTCGAGGTCGGGAAAGAATTCCCGGCGTTCTCGTCGCATCTCAAGAGGAGGCGCTCTCCACAGGAAAGGCGAGAGGAACTCCAGGGACATGCCACCATTCTCCGAGTCCCCCAGATGTCTCAGTCCATTCCAGGGAAACCTGTTTCCCCGCACTGACTCGACTTTCAAGCCGAGGATCGACTCACACCACTGTGGCACGTGGGACAGCCCTGTGGCAAAGCCTCGTGGGAAAGCCTCGTGGGAAAGCCTCGAGGGAAAGCCACAGATACCTTGATCCACGAGATGGGAAGCGCGACACTGCTGCTACCGCTCGGGATTAAAGCGCACGTGCATGACCCCACTCGAGCCGAGAACTGACGCAAGCTTGGGAGACTCCAGAAGTACGCCAAGATCCATGTCAGCACTGGAGAGGAATCCTCAGGTTCCGGTCCCGACTCCACACAAGGTCTTAGGCCCCGGCATCGACGGGAGAGGAATCCTGAGAGGCCCCTAGCACCTCGCATGGGGACTGGCCTTTCCTGAGGTCACCAGAGCGGGTCCCTGATGTCTCCGTCGTAACTCGAGAGCACCTGACGCAACTCGAGAAAATCCAGGAGGTTCTCCCCTCCAGGCGAGATGAGGCCCGTTTCCACTGAGGTGTCTCGAGGCTAATCACACGTGAACTCTGGAACTTCAAAAAGAGTCTTTCACAGTCATGCTGCAACTCAAGAAGTTCCCGACATACCCGTCTCCACTCAAGAGGAAACACGAGGGTCCGGCCACATCCAGAGGAGCTCCGTTTCCGGCTCATAGCTCGAGATGAGGGATCCTTTCCCTACATGGTCGGGGAAAGAATTCCCGGCATTCCCATCGCATCTCAAGAGGAGGCCCTCTCCAAAGGAAAGGGGAGAGGAACTGCAGGGTCGTGCCACCATTCCAAGACTCCCCCAGATGTCTCAGTCCATTCCACAGGAACCTGTTTTCCCTGCACTGCCTCGGCTTTCACGCCGAGGATCGACTCACACCAACCGAGACACGTGGGACAGCCCTGTGGGAGAGCCTCGAGGGAAAGACTCGAGGGAAAGTCACAGATCCCTTGGTCCACGCAAGCAGAAGCATGACACTGCTGCTACAGCATGGGAGGAAAGGGCACACTCATGCCCCCACTCGAGACGAGGCCTGAATCCCCTGGGGAGACTCCAGAGGTACCCCAAGATCCATGTCAGCACTGGAAAGGAATCCTCAGGTTCCGGCACCGACTGCACACAAGGTCTTAGGCCCCGACATCGAAGGGAGAGGAATCCCGAGAGGCCCCCGAGAAACTCGCATGGGGACTGGCCTTTCCTGAGGCCACCAGAGCGGGTCCCTGAGGTCCCCGTCGTAAGTCGAGAGCACCTGCTGCAACTCGAGAAAATCCAGGAGGTTCTCCCCTCCAGGCCAGATGAGGCCCATTTCCGCTGAGGTGTTTCGAGGCTAATCACACCTAACCTCTGGAACTTCCAAAGGGTACTTCACACCCTTGCTGCAACTCAAAGAAGTTCCCCGACATACCCGGCTCCACTTGAGAGGAAGCACGAGAGTCCTGGCCACATCCAGATGAGCCCCGTTTCCGCCTCCTAGCTCGAGAGGAGGGATCCTTTCCCTGCGTGGTCGGGAAAGAATTCCCGGCGTTCCCGTCGCATCTCAAGAGCAGGCGCTCTCCACAGGAAAGGCGAGAGGAACTCCAGGGTCGTGCCACCATTCCCAGAGACAACCAGATGTCTCCATCCATTCCAGGGAAACCTGATTTCCCTGCACTGCCTTGACTTTCAAGCAGAGGATCGACTCACACCACGGTGGCACGTGGGACACCCTGTGGGAAAGCCTCGTTTAGAAAGCCTCGTGGGAAAGCCTCGTGGGAAAGCCTCGAGGGAAAGCCACAGATCCCTTGATCCACGCGAAGGGCAGCGTGACACTGCTGCTACAGCTCGGGAGGAAAGCGCACGTGCATGCCCCCACTCGAGACGAGGACTGACTCCCCTGGGGAGACTCCAGAAGTACCCCAAGATCCATGTCAGCACTGGAGAGGAATCCTCAGGTTCCGGCAGCGACTCCACACAAGGTCTTAGGCCGCGGCATCGATGGGAGAGGAATCCCGAGAGGCCCCGAGCAACTCGCATGGGGACTGGCCTTTCCTGAGGCCACCAGAGCGGGTCCCTGAGGTCCCCGTCGTAAGTCGAGAGCACCTGCCGCAACTCGAGAAAATCCAAGAGGTTCTCCCCTCCAGGCGAGACGAGGCCCATTTCCACTGTGGCGTCTCCAGGCTAATCACATCTAACATCTGGAACTTCCAAAGGGTCCTTTACAACCATGTTGCAACTCAAGCAGTTCCCCGACATACCTGTCTCGACTCGATAGGAAGCACGAGAGTCCCGTCCACATCCAGAGGAGCCCCGTTTCCGCCTCCTAGCTCGAGAGGAAGGATCCTTTCCCTGCATGGTCGGGAAAGAATTCCCGGCGTTTCCATCACTTCTCAAGAGGAGGCGCTCTCCACAGGAAAGGCGAGAGAAACTCCAGGGTCGGGCCACCATTCCCAGAGTCCCCCAGATGTCTCAGTCCATTCCAGGGAAACCAGCATTCCCTGCATTGCCTCGACTTTCAAGCCGAGGATCGACTCACACCACGGTGGCAGGTGGGACAGCCCTGTGGGAAAGCCTCATGGGAAAGCCTCGTGGGAAAGCCTCGAGGGAAAGCCCTTATCTCTTGATCCATGCGAAGGCAAGCACGACACCGCTGCTTCAGCTCGGGAGGAAAGCGCAAGTGCGTGCCCCCACTCGAGACGAGGACTGACTCTCCTGAGGAGACTCCAGACGTACCCCAAGATCCATGTCAGCACTGGAAAGGAATGCTGAGATTCCAGCACCTACTCCACACAAGGTCTTAGGCCACGGCATTGTCGGGAGAGGAATCCCAAGAGGCCCCCGAGCAACTCGCATGGCGACTGGCCTTTCCTGAGACCACAAGAGCGGGTTCCTGAGGTCCCCATCGTAAGTTGAGAGCACCTGCCGCAACTCGAGAAAATCCAGGAGGTTCCCCCTCCAGGCGAGATGAGGCCCATTTCCGCTGAGGCGTCTCGAGGCTAATCACACCTAACTTCTGGAACTTCCAAAGGGTCCTTCACACTCTTGCTGCAACTCAAGAAGTTCCGTGACATGCCCGTCTCCACTCGAGAGGAACCACGAGAGTCCCGCCCTCATCCAGAGGAGCCCCGTTTCAGCCTCCTAGCTCGAGAGGAGGGATCCTTTCCCTGTGTGGTCGGGAAAGAATTCCCGGCGTTTCCGTCGCATCTCAAGAGGAGGCGCTCTCCACAGGAAAGGCGAGAGGAACTCCAGGGTCGTGCCACCATTCCCAGAGTCCCCCAGATGTCTCAGTCCATTCCAGGGAAACCTGTTTTCCCTGCACTGCCTCGACTTTCAAGCCGAGGATCGACTCACACCACGGTGGCACGTGGGACAGCCCTGTGGGAAAGCCTCGTGTGAAAGCCTCATGGGAAAGCCCCGAGGGAAAGCCACTGATCCCTTGATCCTCGGGAAGGGAAGCGTGACACTGCTGCTGCAATTCGGGAGGAAAGCACACGTGCATGCCCCTACTTGAGACGAGGACTGACTCCCCTGGGGAGACTCCGGAGGTACCCCAAGATCCATGTCAGCACTGAAGAGTAATCCTCACGTTCCGGCTCCGACTCCACACAAGGTCTTAAGCCCCGGCATGAACGGCAGAGAAATCCCGAGAGGCCCCCGAGCAACTCGCATGGGGACTGGCCTTTCCTGAGGCCACCAGAGCGGGTCCCTGAGGTCTCCGTCGTAAGATGAGAGGACCTGCCGCAACTAGAAACAATCCAGGAGGTTGTCCCCTCCAGGCGAGATGAGGCCCATTTCCGCTGAGGCGTCTCGAGGCTAATCACACCTAACCTCTGGAACTTCCAAAGCGTCCTTCACACCCTTGCTGCCACTCAAGAAGTTCCCCGACATTCCCGTCTCTACTCCAGAGTAAGCACGAGAGCCCGCCCACATCCAGAGGAGCCCCGTTTCCGCTTCCTAGCTCGAGAGGAGGGATCCTTTCCCTGCGTGGTCGGGAAAGAATTCCCGGCATTCCCGTCGCATCTCAAGAGGAGGCGCTCTCCACTGGAAGGCGAGAGGAACTCCCGGGTCTTGCCACCATTCCCAGAGTCTCGCAGATGTCTAAGTCCATTCCAGGGAAATCTGTTTTCCCTCGATTGCCGCGACTTTCAAGCCGAGGATCGACTCACACCACGGTGGCACGTGGGACAGCCCTGTGAGAAAGCCTTCTGGGAAAGCCTCGTGGGAGAGCCTCAAGGGAAAGGCACAGATCCCTTGATCCAGGCGAAGGGAAGCGTGACACTGCTGCTACAGCTCGGGAGGAAAGCGCACGTGCATGCCCCCACTCGAGACGAGGACTGACTCCCCTGGGGAGACTCCAGAAATACCCCAAGATCCATGTCAGCACTGGAGAGGAATCCTCAGGTTCCGGCACCGTCTCCACACAAGGTTTTAGGCCCCGGCATCTACGGGAGAAGAATCCCGAGAGGCCCCGAGCAACTCGCTTGGGACTGGCCTTTCCTGAGGCCACCAGAGCGGGTCCCTGAGGTCCCCGTCGTAAGTCGAGAGCACCTGCCGCAACTTGAGAACATCCAGGAGGTTTTCCCCTCCAGGCGAGATGAGGCCCATTTCCGCTGAGGCGTCTCGAGGCTAATCACACCTAACCTTTGGAACTTGCAAAGGACCCTTCACACCCTTGCTGCAACTCAAGAAGTTCCCCGACATACCCGTCTCCACTCGAGAGGAAGCACCAGAGACCCGCCCACATCCAGAGGAGCCCCGTTTCCGCCTCCTAGCTCGAGAGGAGGGATCCTTTCCCTGCGTGGTCCGGGAAAGAATTCCGGGCGTTTCCTGTCGCATCTCAAGAGGAGGTGCTCTCCACAGGAAAGGCGAGAGGAACTCCAGGGTCGTGCCACCATTCCCAGAGTCCCCAGATGTCTTAGTCCATTTCAGGGAAACCTGATTTCCCTGCACTGCCTCGAATTTCTAGCCGAGGATCGACTCACACCACGATGGCACGTGGGGACAGCACTGTGGGAAAGCCTCGTGGGAAAGCCACGAGGGAAAGCCACAGATCCCTTGATCCACGCGAAGGGAAGCGTTGCACTGCTGCTACAGCTCGGGAGGAAAGCGCACGTTCATGCCCCCACACAAGACGACGACTAACTCCCCTGGGGAGACTTCAGAAGAACCCCAAGATCCATGTCAGCACTGGAGAGGAAACCTCAGGTTCCGGCACCGACTCCACACAGGGTCTTAGGCCCCGGCATCGACGGGAGAGGAATCCCGAGAGGCCCCAGAGCAACTCGCATGGGACTGGCCTTTCCTGAGGCCACCAGAGCGGTTCCCTGAGGTCCCCGTAGTAAGTCAAGAGCACCTGCCGCAACTCGAGAAAATCCAGGAGGTTCTCCCCTCCAGGCGAGATGAGGCCCTTTTCCTCTGAGGCCGTCTCGAGGCTAACCATACCTAACATCTGGAACTTCCAAAGGGTCCTTCACACCCTTGCTGCAACTCAAGAAGTTCCCCGACATACCTGACTCCACTCGAGAGGAAGCACGAGAATCCCGCCCACATCCAGAGGAGCCCCGTTTCCGCCTCATACCTCGAGGTCAGGTATCCTTTCCCTGCATGTTCGGGAAAGAATTCCCGGTGTTCCCGTCGCATCTCATGAGGAGGCGCTCTCCACAGGAAAGGCGGAACTCCAGGGTCATGCCACCATTCCAAGAGTCCCCAGATATCTCAGTCTGCCGGGGTCCAGCCCCGCTGGATCCAGGGAATTCGACGGATGGACGGCGTTGTCGTGGAAAGTCTTTTTTATTTATTAATGTAAGATTAGATTAAGAAATTATAGTGTAGTAAGAAGATTAACTGGAGGAAAAGGGCTGAATATCTTGGTTTACGTGGAAGGCCAATAAAATTCCAGACAAAGAATTTTCACCATCTACGTTGGGCCACCAGCCCCTGCTTGAATATCTAAGGTGCCTCACCTTAAGCTCCCTTTCGTGCAGGTCTTAACAGCCAGGCAAGTAAGTAGACCTGGCGAGCCTCCGCGCCCCTGGTGGAGATTCAGCCTGAAGTTAAAGTAAAAAGCAGAGAGAAGGAAAGGGAGAGAAGAAGAAAGAGAGAAAAGACACGGGGGGAGCCTGAGTCTCAAGAAACCAGGCCGAGAGACTAGTTCGAGAAAACTGGTCCGAGAAACTGGCCCCATCCTTTATTGTTCATAAAGCCTTTTTTATACTTTTGATAAAACATGGAGTTCAATGGGGTAACACAAAATTATGTAGCGTTTGCACCCCAGACTCTTTCTGTACATCATTTTGTACAAAAGGTCTCTGGTGATTTACATTATCTTCTGGCCAAGAGGCTTGTTAAAACACTTTTTGGCTCTCTTCCTTAATGAATGTTAATTTTGTTTCCTCTGAACCTCGTGCTAAATCTTTCCTTAAAGCATTAAAGTTACATCTCTATAAAACAAAGGTGCAGTGGTTATAACAAAGAAGGTACTTAACTCAAAGATCTAATGTTCCTAATACCAGGTCTACTACTTGTTTTTTAATATACCAACTCTATCTAAAAATAAAGGATATGAAAATTAGCAGCAAGCATTGACCCAAAAAATGAAACTTTTAATCAGTCCTATTATAAAGATTTTGACTCCTCGGATGCCCTACATTCCTAGGATGCTTTAAGCTT
>NW_017217871.1:0-12250 GCF_001704415.2 Capra hircus | reverse complement strand
GGTCTTTTCTCAATTGCAACGGGGTATGAGTCACCGTTTCCGAATTTATGACTCTCCTAAGTAAGTTATGGGCGGATTGATTTGAATTTTTTCTGGGGCAATTTTTAGGCTTCTGTCTGTCAATGCCTGGGTCAGGTCCTGGAGGACAGTTTGCAGGTGAACTCTATCAGGATGAGCTATTAAAATATCATCCATATAGTGAATCATATATACGTGTTCATACTTAACCCTAATATCTTGTAGAGGCGGCATTAACAAATTTTTGGCATAAGGTAGGGCTATTTTTCATTCCCTGAGGCAAAACTTTCCACTGAAACCTTAAGTAAAGCTGCTTGAGATTTTCTGATGGCAGACTAAAGGCAAATCGCTTTTTTATCTTCAGGATTTAAGGGAATAGTGAAAAAACAATCTTGTAAATCAATAACAATATTATATCCCTCTGGAACGGCTACTGGGGAAGGGAGCCCAGGCTGTAAGGCCCCCATGTCCTCCATGGCGCATTAATAGCTCTCAAATCCTGTAAAAGTCGCCGTTTACCAGATTTTTTTCTTATGACAAAAATAGGAGTGTTCAGGGGCTATTGGAGGGCTCAATATGTCCCAATTCTAATTGTTCAAAGATTAATGCTTTAGCTGCCAGTATTTTTCCTTATGCAGAGGCCATTGTTCTACCCACACCGGGATCTTGAGATTTCCATGTAATGGGGTCGGCAGCAAAAACAATGGCCTCCATTATAAATTGGATATCCCAATCCAGCACGTAACTTGCGAGGAGTTGGGCAAATTGGCTCAATTATCCCTGTCTGTTGTTTACCCAATCCTTTTGATGGATCATAGCCCATCTGCAACATCTGAGAGGGTCACTTTATCATCAGGCTAAAAAGTAACACTCCCATTTGAGACAGCACGTCCCTCCCCACAGGGTAAAGGGGAGTGAAGGGACTACATACGGTTGGAAAGTTCCACGGGTATCCTCAAAATTGCCAATTACTAAAATTTTTGCACTTTTGGCTACTGTGGGGGCTCTTCCTATCCCCACCAAGTTATTTTCAGTAGTATGTGTGGGCCAGGAGCTGGGCCAGTCTTTTCCTGAAATGCAAGAAACGTCTGCTCCTGTGTCTAATAACCCCACAATAGACTTGCATTAATCAGAATAGTTTTCATAGGACGTTTCTGAGTAATTCTGTTATCCAAAAACCATATCACTAGACCCAAATCTTTATCCTGCCTTTCATTCTGAGTAGCTGTGTGCCCAATTGCAGTGTGGTAAGGCCAAAAGCAAAAGTTGGGCTATTCTTTGTCCTGATGTATTTGGAAAGTTTTAATTGGGGGTGAAATCATTATCTGGATTTCTCCTGTATAATCTGAGTCAATTACTCCAGGGATGATTGTGAGACCTTGCATAGCTAAGGAACTTCTGCCTAGTATAATTCCTAGTAAACCTGTTGGTAATGGGCCTTTAACTCCTGTAGGGATTTTCACAGTGGGGCTATCTGGTGTTAATATTGCTGAGGTGGTGGAACTGAGGTCCAGTCCTGCGCTGCCTGGGGTTGCTCTGATGAGTTCTGCGATGGGACGAAGGGAATGAATGGGTTCAGTGAGGCTGCCCTAATTGTTGTCGGGGCCTGAGGCTGGCCCCTCAATCCGTTTCCCGACTGCTGGTCGGGGCCCAAAAAGGCTCCATTTCTATGGAATTGTGACCTACATTCTTTTGCCAATGATATCCTTTTTGACAACGAGGGCAGAGAGATCTAGGGAGATTAGTATGCACAGAATTAGGCAGAGAAGAACCGGTTGCTTTTTGGGGACAAGCTCGCATAAAGTGCCCTTCCCGTCCGCAAGAGAAGCAGGCCTTGGATAAACCAATATTCTGGCCTGGACTACTGGAATGACTCTTCGACGGGTTATTTTTATTTGTAAAAAAGGACTGTACTGCCTGCTGGTAAGAATTTCCCTTTATGGCTGCAGCTATGGCAACGCCCTGCATCATTGCTGGTCCTACATCTGCACATTGCCTGATATAATCTATTATTTCCCCAGTTTTTTTTATAGGACGTAAAATGGCCTGGCAGGTAGAATTAGCATTTTCAAATGCCAGTTGTTTTATCAATATACTAGCTGCCTCAGTATTGGAAATTACTCTGTTGACTGCCTCTGCAAGTCTTGATATAAAGTCTTCATATGGCTCTTCTGGTTTTGTTTAACATTTGAGAAGGACGAGGTAGATTCTTTCCCTTCAGGCAACAAACGCCAAGCCCCAAGGGCGCAGGCGGTTACTTGATCTAAAGTAGTTTTGTCTAATCCCATTTGATCTCTAAGTGTTCCGAAATCATTAGTCCCTGCCAACATACTTTTTATAATATATCTTGGGCCATATTTTTGGTTAGCATCAGCCTGTTTTTGGGCAAGATCTTCATATTCAGTTCTCCAAAGTACATATTGACCTCCAGACAGACAAGCTTTAGCGACTGTCTTCCAGTCATGGGGTGTCATCCATCTGCCCGCTAAAGCCTCCACCAATGATACAGTATACGGGGCTTTAGGCCCATACAAAGCACAAGCCTGTTTGAGTTCTTTAATCATTTTCATTGGAATGGGTTCCCAGTGGGGGGCTGTTCTGCCTCCGCTGCCACCAAATATTATGGGGAAACAAGCCTCAAGGTGGGGATCAAGTTCATCATCTGGGCTAGAGAAAACCCTTCTTCGGGGAGCTTCTAGTGGAGGCCCTTCACCCTTATAGGGAGGGGGCGGCAAGGGGTGTCCTATGTCACTTTCTTCGTACTTTGGGAATTTTTTATCCGTTTTGTGTTTAGGTCTTATGGATGTTTTACCTGGGGATGTCTGCCTTAAGCTCTCAGGTGCATATATCCTGATGGGGGACATTTGTCTTGAGCCTCTGGAAGCAGAAGGCTTAATTAAGGAAATTTCTCTTGAATTTCTGGAAGCAGGTGGTCTGGTTGGGGAAGTTTTTATTAAGCTCTTTGGAGCAGATAATCTAATTGGAGAAGTTTCTCTTAAACTCCTTGGAGCATCTTTATTTAATAAAGACCAATCCTCATCAGAATGATCTTGACTTACTTCCTTTTCCAGATCTTCCTCATCTGAAACCTGCTCTTTTTTGTCATCTCTATCTATTACCTTTTCTTGGGCAGTCATTGCAGCTATCATTTGATTCAACTGCCGATAGCTAGGTGTAGCCTCCTTTTCATCACTCTCCTCTTCGATAGATACCTTTTTATCTGCACTTTCCTCTTTAAGGTGTACCTTTTCAGATTCAGGGGCAGGGTCTAGAGCGTCCCTAATTATATTCCATAAGGAAAAGGCGTCAGTAGGCACCTTTTCTGAGCCATGTTCAGCATGGTAAGTTTTTAGTTGTTTTCCTACTCTCTCCCAGGTGTCTAAGTTAACAGTGCCTTCTTCTGGAAACCAGGGACACTGTTCTTGTACAAAGGAAAAAAATGAATGAATATTGGATTTTTTAACTTTAATTCCTCGTTTAGTTAGTAACTGCAAGATTACTCCTATAAAAAGCTGTCTTTCTTTTGATTCACTGTTACCCATGTCAGAAAATTAAGTCTTATAGAAAAGTCTACCTCAACAAAAGGTTTTACCTTTGGCGAGGGGGGTTTTGTTTTTAACCCTAGGATAGCAGGTTTCTTTTCAACCTCTAGAGCACCAGGTTTCTCTTAAACCCTTGAACACTTCCCACTTTTCCTCACCCTGTCTATCCTACAGGGGGGTCCGCGGCACCCTGAGTGGGGTCCTAGCCGTCCCGAACACTCAACACTGGGGGAGTACCCGAAAGTACTCCGGGGGGAGTGATTAAGTCACTCCGGGGGGAGCAACAGAGAGTGCTCTGGGGGAGCAAAGGAGAGTGCTCCGGGGGGAGCAGCAGAGAGTGCTCCGGGGGGAGCTTTTGCTCCGAGGAACGTACCGTCGAATAGCCTGTTCCGGGCACCACGTGCTGGGGTCCAGCCCCTGTGGATCCAGGGAATTCGAAGGGTGGACAGCGTTGGCGTGGAAAGACTTGTTTGTTTATTAATGTAAGATTAGATTAAGAAACTATAGTGTAATAAGAAGATTAAGTGGAGGAAGAGGGCTGAATAGCTTGGTTTACGCGGAAGGCCAATAAAATTCCAGACAAGGAATTTGCACCATCTACCTTGGGCCACCGGCGCCCGCTTGAATATCTAAGTGTGCCTCGCCTTAAGCTCCCTTTCGTGCGGGTCTTAACAGCCGGGGCAAGTAAGTAGACCTGGCGAGCCTCCGCGCCCCAGATGGAGATTCAGCCTGAAGTTAAAGTAAAGAGCAGAGAGAGGGAAAGGGAGAGAAGAAGAGAGAGAGAGAGACATGGGGGAAGCCAGAGTCCCAAGAAACCAGGCCGAGAGACTAGTTCGAGAAACCGGTCCGATCCTTTATTGTTCAGAAGGCCTTTTATACTTTTGATAAAACATGGAGATCAATGGGTAACACAGAATTATGTAGCGTTCACAGCCCAGACTCTTTCTATACATCATTTTGTATACAAAAGGTCTCAGGTGATTTACATTATCTTCTGGCCAAGAGGCTTGTTAACACTTTTTAGCTCTCTTTCTTAATGAATGTTAATTTTGTTTCCCCTGAAGTGTTTTTCTTTAATCTGCATTTCCTTAAAGCATTAAAGTTACATCTCTATAGAACAAAGGTGCAGTGGGATATAACAAAGAAGGTACTTAACTCGAAGATCTAATGTTGCTAACACCAGGTCTACTACTTGTTTTTCTATATCCCAACTATATATAAAAATAAAGGATATGAAAATTTGGCAGCAAGCATTGACTCAACAAATGAAATTTTAATCAGTCCTATTCTAAAGATTTTGACTCTTCAGAAGCCCCTACATTCCTAGGATGTTTTAAGCTTCCTGTGCCTCCTGCGGTCAGGAGGCCTCAAACAATCACACTCGCAGAGTCCTGCAGGCAGGCTAGAAAGCCATCGAAGGGGTTTTCGGATTGAAACACTCTTTCAAATGCAGAAAACTAAAGCCCTGAATTGACTTTTTCCAGAAAATGTCAGAAGAGTGGAAAAGCAGAGCACAAAAGCCGGCAGATTTTTGTTGGGGTACATGCTTAAGAATTTCCAGAGGGGTCCCTGAAGTTTGAGCACGCCTTGCGTATGTCAGCTTCCTTCCTCATGACCTTGTCACGGGCGGGATTCCTCACACAGGCTTCCGGCACATGTCAGCACTGGAGAGGAATCCTCAGGTTCCGGCACCGACTCCACACAAGGTCTTAGGCCCCAGCATCGAAGGGAGCTGAATCCCGAGAGGCCCCCGAGCAACTCGCATGGGACTGGCCTTTCCTGAGGCCACCAGAGCGGGTCCCTGAGGTCCCCGTCGTAAGTGGAGAACACCTGCCGCAACTCGAGAAAATCCAGGAGGTTCTCCCCTCCAGGCGAGATGAGGCTATTTCCCTGAGGCGTCTTGAGGCTAATCACACCTAACCTCTGGAACTTCCAAAGGGTCCTTCACACCCTTGCTGCAACTCAAGAAGTTCCCCGACATACCCGTCTCCACACGAGAGGAAGCACGAGAGTTCCGCCCACATCGAGAGGAGCTCCGTTTTCGCCTCCTAGCTCGAGAGGAGGGATCCTTTCCCTGGGTGGTCGGGAAAGAATTCCTGGCGTTCCCGTCGCATCTCAAGAGGAGGCGCTGTCCACAGGAAAGGCGAGAGGAACTCCAGGGTCGTGCCACCATTCCCAGAGTCCCCCAAATGTCTGAGTCCATTTCAGGGAAACCTGTTTTCCCTGCACTGCATCGACTTTCAAGCTGAGGATCGACTCACACAACGGTGGCACGAGGGACAGCCCTGTGGGAAAGCCTCGTGGAAAAGCCTCGTGGGAAAGCCTCGAGGGAAAGCCACAGATCCCTTGATCAACGCGAAGGGAAGCGCGACACTGCTGCTACAGCTCGGGAGGAAAGCGCACATGTATGCCCCCACTCGAGACGAGGACTGACTCCCCTGGGGAGACTCCAGAAGTACCCCAAGATCCATGTCAGCACTGGAGAGGAATCCTCAGGTTCGGGCACCGACTCCACACAAGGTCTTAGGCCCCGGCATCGACGGGAGAGGAATCCCGAGAGGCCCCCGAGCAACTCGCATGCGGACTGGCCTTTCCTGAGGCCACCAGAGCGGGTCCCTGAGGTCCCCGCGTAAGTCGAGAGCACCTGCCGCAACTCGAGAAAATCCAGGAGGTTCTCCCCTCCAGGCGAGATGAGGCCCATTTCCTCTGAGGCGTCTCGAGGCTAATGACACCTAACCTCTGGAACTTCTAAAGGGTCTTTAACACCCTTGCTGCAACTCAAGACGTTCTCCGACATACCAGTCTCCACTCGAGAGGAAGCACGAGAGTCCCGCCCACATCCAGAGGAGCCCCGTTTCCGCCTCATAGCTCGAGAGGAGGGATCCTTTCCCTGCGTGGTCGGGAAAGAATTCCCGGCGTTCCCGTCGCATCTCAAGAGGAGGCGCTCACCACAGGAAAGGCGAGGGGAACTCCAGGGCCGTGCCGACATTCTCAGAGTGCCCCCAGATGGCTCAGTCCATTTCAGGGAAACCTGTTTTCCGTGCACTAACTCGACTTTCAAGCTGAGAATAGACTCACACCACGGTGGCACGTGGGACAGCCCAGTGGGAAAGCGTCGTGGAAAAGCCACGTGGGAAAGCTTCGAGGGAAAGCCACAGATCCCTTGATCCATGAGAAAGGAAGCGTGCCACTGCTGCTACAGCTCGGGAGGAAAGCGCACGTGCATGCCCCCACTCGAGACGAGGACTGACTCCCCTGGGGAGACTCCAGAAGTACCCCAAGATCCATGTCAGAACTGGAGAGGAATCCTCAGGTTCCGGCACCGACTCCACACAAGGTCTTAGGCCCGGCATCGACGGGAGAGGAATCCCGAGAGGCCCCCGAGTAACTCGCATGGGGACTGGCCTTTCCTGAGGCCACCAGAGCGGGTCCCTGAGGTCCCCGTCGTAAGTCGAGAGCACCTGCCTCAACTCGAGAAAATCAAGGAGGTTCTGCCCTCCAGGCGAGATTAGGCCCATTTCCACTGAGGCGTCTCGAGGCTAACCACACCTAACCTCTGGAATGTCCAAAGGGTCCTTCACACCCTTGATGCAACTCAAGAAGTTCCCCGACATACCCTCCTCCACTCAAGAGGAAGCACGAGAGTACCACCCATATCCAGAGGAGACCCGATTCCGCCTCATAGCTCGAGAGGAGGGATCCTTTCCCTGAGTGGCTGGAAAGAATTCCTGGCTTTCCCTTCCAATCTCAAGAGGAGGTGCTCTCCAAAGGAAAGGTGAGAGAAACTCCAGGGTCGTGCCACCATTCCCAGAGTCCCCCAGATGTCTCGGTCCATTCCAGGGAAACCTCTTTTCCATGCAATGCCTGAACTTTCAAGCCGAGGATCGACTCACACCACGGTGGCACGTGGGACAGCCCTGTGGGAAAGCCTCGTGGGAAAGCCTTGAGGAAAAAACACAGATCCCTTGATCCACGCGAAGGGAAGCCTGACACTGCTGCTGCAGCTCGGGAGGAAAGCGCACGTGCATGCCCCACTCGAGACGAGGACTGACTCCCCTGCGGAGACTCCAGAAGTACCCCACGATCCATGTCAGCACTGGAGAGGAATCCTCAGGTTCCGGAACCAACTCGACAGAGGGTCTTAGGCCCCGGCATTGACGGGAGAGCAATCCCGAGAGGCCCCCCAGCAACTCGCATGGGGACTGGCCTTTCCTGAGGCCAACAGATCGGGTCCCTGAGGTCCCCATCGTAAGTCGAGAGCACCTGCTGCAACTCTAGAAAATCCAGGAGGTTCTCCCCTCCAGGCGAGATGAGGCCCATTTCCACTGAGGCGTCTCGAGGCTAATCAAACCTAACCTCTGGAACTTCCAAAGGGTCCTTCACACCCTTGTTGCAACTCAAGAAGTTCTCCGACATACCCGTCTCCACTCGAGAGGCAGCACGAGAGTCCCGCCCACATCCAGAGGAGCCCCATTTCCGCCTCCTAGCTCGAAAGGAGTGATCCTTTCCCTGCGTGGTCGGTAAAGAATTCCCGGCATTCCCGTCGCATCTCAAGAGGAGGCGATCTCCACAGGAAAGACGAGAGGAACTCCAGGGTCGTGCCACCATTCCCAGAGTCCCCCAGATGTCTCAGTGCATTCCAGGGAAACCTGTTTTCCCTGCACTGTCTCGACTTTCAAGCCGAGGATCGACTCACACCACGGTGACACGTGGGACAGTCCTGTGGGAAAGCCTCGTGGGAAACCCTCATGGGAAAGCCTCTGGGGAAAGCCTTGAGGGAAAGCCACAGATCCCTTGATCCACGCGAAGGGAAGCGTGACACTGCTCCGTCAGCTCGGGAGGAAAGCGCACGTGCATGCCCCCACTCGAGACGAGGACTGACACCCCTGGGGAAACTCCAGAAGTACCCCAAGATCCATGTCAGCACTGGAGAGGAATCCTCAGGTTTCGGCACCGACTCCACACAAGGTCTTATGCCGGGGTCCAGCCCCGGTGGATCCAGGGAATTCGAAGGGTTGACGGCGTTGGCGTGGAAAGACTTGTTTATTTATTAATGTAAGATTAGATTAGGAAACTATAGTGTAGTAAGAAGATTAAGTGGAGGAAGAGGGCTGAATAGCTTGGTTTATGCGGAAGGCCAATAAAATTCCAGACAAGGAATTTGCACCACCTACGTTGGGCCACCGGCGCCCGCTTGAATATCTAAGGGTGCCTCGCCTTAAGCTCCATTTCGTGCGGGTCTTAACAGCCAGGGCAAGTAAGTAGACCTGGCGAGCCTCCGCACTCCAGGTGGAGATTCAGCCTGAAGTTAAAGTAAAGAGCAGAGAGAAGGAAAGGTAGAGAAGAAGAAAGAGAGAGAAAGACACGGGGGGAGCCAGAGTCCCAAGAAACCAGGCTGAGAGACTAGTTCGAGAAGCTGGTCCGAGAAACTGGCCCCCGGCCCGTGGCCTCCTCCTTTATTGTTCAGAAGGCCTTTTATACTTTTGATAAAACATGGAGATCAGTGGATAACACAAAATTATGTAGCGTTCACAACCCAGATTCTTTCTGTATATCATTTTGTATACAAAAGGTCTCAGGTGATTTACATTATCTTCTGGCCAAGAGGCTTGTTAACACTTTTTGGCTCTCTTCCTTAATGAATGTTAATTTTGTTTCCCCTGAAGTGTTTTTCTTTAATCTGCATCTCCTTAAAGCATTAAAGTTACATCTCTATAGAACAAAGGTGCAGTGGGTTATAACAAAGAAGGTACTTAACTCAAAGATCTAATGTTGCTAATACCAGGTCTACTACTTGTTTTTCTATATACCAACTATATCTAAAAATAAAGGATATGAAAATTTGGCAGCAAGCATTGACCCAAAAAATGAAACTTTTAATCAGTCCTATTCTAAAGATTTTGACTCCTCGAAAGCTCCTGCATTCCTAGGATGTTTTAAGCTTCCTGTGCCTCCTGCGGTCAGGAGGCCTCAAACAATCACAAGCGCAGCTGTACGAGTCCTACAGGCAGGCTAGAAAGCCATCAGAGGGTTTTTGGATTGAAACACTCTTTCAAATGCAGAAGACTAACGCGCTGAATTGACTTTTTCCAGAAAAGGTCAGAAGAGTGAAAAAGCAGAGCACAAAAACCGGCAGATTTTTGTTGGGGTACATGCATAAAAATTTCCAGAGTGGTCCCTGAAGTCTGAGCACGCCTTGCGTATGTCAGCTTCCTTCCTCATAACCTTGTCACGGGCGGGCTTCCTCACACTGGCTCCCGGCAGTCTTAGGCCCCGGCATCGACGGGAGAGGAATCCTGAGAGTCCCCCGAGCAAATCGCAAGGGGACTGGCCTTTCCTGAGGCCACCAGAGCGGGTCCCTGAGGTCCCCGTCGTAAGTTGAGAGCACCTGCCGCAACTCGAGAAAATCCAGGAGGTTCTCCCCTCCAGGCGAGGTGAGGCCCATTTCCGCTGAGGCGTCTCGAGGCTAATCACACCTAAACCCTGGAAGTTCCAAATGGTCCTTCACACCCTTGCTGCAACTCAAGAAGTTCCGCGACATACCCGTCTCCACTCGAGAGGAAGCACGAGAGTCCCGGCCTCATCCAGAGGAGCCCCGTTTCCGCCTCCTAGCTCGAGAGGAGGGATCCTTTCCCTGCGTGGTCGGGAAAGAATTCCCGGCGTTTCCCTCGCATCTCAAGAGGAGGCGCTCTCCACAGGAAAGGCGAGAGAACTCCAGGGTCGTGCCACCATTCGCAGATTCCCCCAGATGTCTCAGTCCATTCCAGGGAAACCTGTTTCCCTGCACTGCCTCGACTTTCAAGCCGAGGATTGACTCACACCACGGTGGCAAGTGGGACAGCCCTGTGGGAAAGCCTCCTGGGCAAGCCTCGAGGGAAAGCCACAGATCCCTTGATCCACGCGAAGGGAAGCGTGACACTGCTGATACAGCTCGGGAGGAAAGCGCACGTGCATGTCCGCACTCGAGACGAGGACTGACTTCACTTGGGAGACTCCAGAAGTACTCCAAGATCCATGTCAGTACTGGAGAGGAATCCTCAGGTTCCGGCACCGACTCCACACAAGGTCTTAGGCCCCGGCATCGACGGGAGAGGAATCCCGAGAGGCCCCTCGCAACTCACATGGGGACTGGCCTTTCCTGAGCCCACCAGAGCGGGTCCCTGAGGTCCCCGTCGTAAGACGAGAGCATGTGCCCCAACTCTAGAAAATCCAGGAGGTTCTCCCCTCCAGGCGAGATGAGGCCCATTTCCGCTCAGGCGTCTCGAGGCTAATCAGACCTAACCTCTGGAACTTCCAAAGGGTCCTTCACACCCTTGCTGCAACTCAAGAAGTTCCCCGACTTACCCGTCTCCACTCGAGGGAAAGCACGAGAGTACCGCCACATGCAGAGGAAACCCTTTTCGGCCTCCTAGCTCGAGAGGAGGGATGCTTTCCCTGAGTGGTCGGGAAAGAATTCCCGGCGCTCCCGTCGCATCTCAAGAGGAGGCGCTCTCCACAGGAAAGGCGAGAGGAACTCCAGGGTCGTGCCAGTATTCTCAGAGTCCCCCAGATGTCTCAGTCCATGCCAGGGAAACCTGTTTTCCCTGCACTGCCTCGACTTTCAAGCCGAGGATCGACTCACACCACGGTGGCACGTGGGACAGCCCTTTGGGAAAGCCTCGTGGGAAAGCTCGAGGGAAAGCCACAGATCCCTTGATGCACGCGAAGGGAAGCGCGACACTGCCTGCTACAGCTCGGGAGGAAAGGGCTCGTGCATACCCCTCTCGAGACGAGGACTGACTCCCCTGGGGAGACTCCAGGAAGTACCCCAAGATTCATGTCAGCACTGGAGAGGAATGCTCCAGGTTTCGCCACCGAATCCACACAAGATCTTAGGCCCCGGCATCGACGGGAGAGGAATCCCAGAGGCCCCTGAGCAACAGGCATGGGGAATGGCCTTTCCTGAGGCCACCAGAGCGGGTCCAGAGGTCCCCGTCGTAAGTCGAGAGCACCTACCCGCAACTCGAGAAAATCCAGGAGGTTCTCCCCTCCAGGCGAGATGAGGCCATTTGCGCTGAGGCGTCTCGAGGCTAAACACACTTAACCTCTGAACATCCAAAGGGTCCTTCACACCATTGCTGCACTCAAGAAGTTTCCTTTCATACCCGTCCCACTGGAAGGAAGCACGAGAGTCCCGCAACATCCAGAGGAGCCCCGTTACCGCCTCCTAGCTCGAGAGGAGGAATGCTTTCCCTGAGTGGTCGGGAAAGAATTCCCGGTGTTCCCGTCGCATCTCAAGAGGAGGCGGCTCTCCACAGGAAAGGCGAGAGGAACTCCAATGTCGTTCCACCATTCCCAGAGTCCCCCAGATGTCTCAGTCCATTCCAGGGAAACCTGTTTTCCTTCACTGCCTCGACTTTCAAGCCGAGGATCGACTCACACCACGGTGGCACGTGTGACAGAGCTGTGGGAAAGCCTCGTGGGAAAGCCTCGAAGGAAAGCCTCGAGGGAAAGCCACAGATCCTTTGATCCACGCGAAGGGAAGCGTGACACTGCTGATACAGCTCGGGAGGAAAGCGCACGGTGCATGTCCGCACTCGAGACGAGGACTGACTTCACTTGGGAGACTCCAGAAGTACTCAAGATCCATGTCAGTACTGGAGAGGAATCCTCAGGTTCCGGCACCGAGACTCCACACAAGGTCTTAGGCC
>NW_017217870.1:0-12251 GCF_001704415.2 Capra hircus | reverse complement strand
GGCGACTGGTCTTTCCTGAGGCCACCAGAGCGTGTCCCTGAGGTCCCCGTCATAAGTCGAGAGCACCTGCGGCAACTCGCGAAAATCCAGGCGGTTCTCCCCTCCAGGCGAGATGAGGCCCATTTCCGCTCAGGCTTCTCGTGGCTAATCACACCTAAACCTCTGGAACTTCCAAAGGGTCCTTCACACCCTTGCTGCAACTCAAGAAGTTCCCCGACATACCCGTCTCCAATCGAGAGGAAGCACGAGACTCCCGCCATATCCAGAGAGCCCCGTTTCCGTCTCCTAGCTCGAGAGGAGGGATCCTTCCCCTGCGTGGTCGGGATAGAATTCCCAGTGTTCCGTCACATCTAAAGAGGAGGTGCTCTCCACAGGAAAGGTGAGAGTAACTCCAGGGTCGTGCCGCCATTCCCAGAGTCCCCAGATATCTCAGTCCATTCCAGGGAAACCTGTTTTCCCTGCACTGCCTGGACTTTCAAGCTGAGGATCGAGTCACACCACGGTGGCACGTGGGACAGCCCTGTGGGAAAGCCTCGAGGGAAAGCCACAGATCCCTTTATCCAGCGAAGGGAAGCGCGACACTTCTGCTACAGCTGGAGGAAAGCGCACGTGCATGCCCCCTCTCGAGACGAGGACTGACTCCCTTGGGCAGACTCCAGAAGTACCCCAAGATCCATGTCAGCAGGGAGAGGAATGCTCAGGTTACGGCACCGATTCTACACAAGATCTTAGGCCCCGGCATCGACGGGAGAGAAATCCTGAGAGACCCCGAGCAATTCGCATGGGGACTGGCCTTTCCTGAGGCCACCAGAGCGGGTCCCTGAGGTCCCCGTCGTAAGTCGAGAGCACCTGTGGCAACTCGAGAAAATCCAGGAGGTTCTCCCCTCCAGGCGAAATGAGGCCCATTTCCGCTGAGGCATCTCGAGGCTAATCACACCTAACCTCTGGAACTTCCAAAGGGTCCTTCACACCCTTGCTGCAACTCAGGAAGTTCCCCGACATACCCGTCTCCACAAGAGAGGAAGCACGATAGTCCCGCCACATCCAGAGGAGCCCATTTCCGCCTCCTAGCTCGAGAGGAGGGATCCTTTCCCTGCTTGTTGGGAAAGAATTCCCGGCGTTCCCGACGCATCTCAAGAGGAGGCGCTTTCCACAGGAAAGGCGAGAGGAACTCCAGGGTCGTGCCACCATTCCCAGAGTCCCCCAGATGTCTCAGTCCATTCCAGGGATACCTGTTTTCCCTGCACTGCCTCGACTTTCAAGCGAGGATCGACTCACACCACGGTGGCTCGTGGGACAACCCTGTGGGAAAGCCTTGTGGGAAAGCCTCGTGGGAAAGCCTCAAGGGAAAGCCACAGATCCCTTGATCCAAGCGAAGGGAAGCGTGACATTGCTGCTACAGCTCGGTAGGAAAGCGCAAGTGCAACCCCCACTCGAGACGAGGACTGACTCCCTGGCGAGACACCAGAAGTACCCCAAGATCCATGTCAGCACCGGAGAGGAATCCTCAGGTTTCGGCACCGACTCCACACAAGGTATTAGGGCCCGGCATCGACAGGAGAGGAATCCTGAGATGCCCCCGACCAACTCGCTGGGGACTGGCCTTTCCTGAGGCCACCAGAGCGGGTCCCTGAGGTCCCCGTCATAAGCCGAGAGCACCTGCCGCAACTGGAGAAAATCCAGGAGGTTCTCACCCTCCAGGCGAGATTAGGCCAATTTCCGCGGAAGGCGTCTCGAGGCTAATCACACCTAACCTCTGGAACTTCCAAAGGGTCCTTCACACCCTTGCTGCAACTCAAGTAGTTCCCCGACATAACCGTCTCCACTCGAGAGGGAATCACGAGAGTCCCTCCCTCATCCAGAGGAGCGCTGTTTCCGCGCTCCTAGCTGGAGAGGAGGGATCTTTCCCTGCGTGGTCGGGAAAGAATTCCCGGTGTTCCCGTCGCATCTCAAGAGGAGGCGCTCTCCAGAGGAAAGGCGAGAGGAACTCCAGGGTCGTGCCACCATTCCCAGAGTCCCCAGATGTCTCAGTCCATTTAGGGAAACCTTTATTCCCTGCATTGCCTCGACTTTCAAGCCGAGGATCGACTCACACCACGGTGGCACGTGGGACAGCCCTGTGGGAAAGCCACGTGGGAAAGCCTCGTGGGAAAGCCTCGAGGGAAAGCCACAGATCGTTTGATCCACTCGACGGGAAGCGTGACACTGCTGCTAGAGCTGGGGAGAAAAAGCGCACGTGCATGCCCCCACTCGAGACGAGGACTGACTCCCTTGGGGAAACTCCAGAAGTACCCCAAGATCCATGTCAGCCCTGGAGAGGAATCCTCAGGTTCCGCACCCGACTCCACACAAGGTCTTATGCCGGGGTCCAGCCCGGTGGATCCAGGGAATTCGAAGGGTGGCCGGCGTTGGCGTGGAAAGACTTGTTTATTTATTAATGTAAGATTAGATTAGGAAACTATAGTGTAGTAAGAAGATTAAGTGGAGGAAGAGGGCTGAATAGCTTGGTTTACGCGGAAGGCCAATAAAATTCAGGACAAGGAATTTGCACCACCTACGTTGGGCCACCGGCGCCCGTTGAATATCTAAGGGTGCCTCGCCTTAAGCTCCCTTTCGTGCGGGTCTTAACAGCCAGGGCAAGTAGTAGACCTGGCGAGCCTCCGCACTCCAGGTGGAGATTCAGCCTGAAGTTATAGTAAAGAGCAGAGAGAAGGAAAGGTAGAGAAGAAGAAAGAAGAGAGAAAAACACGGGGGGGAGCAGGTCCCAAGAACCAGGCTGAAGACTAGTTCGAGAAGCTGGTCCGAGAAACTGGCCCCGGCCCCTGGCCTCCTCATTCATTGTTCAGAAGGCCTTTTATACTTTTGATAAAACATGGAGATCAATGGATAACACAAAATTATTGTAGTGCTCGCAACCCAGATTCTTTCTGTATATCATTTTGTATACAAAAGGTCTCAGGTGATTTACATTATCTTCTGGCCAAGAGGCTTGTTAACACTTTTGGCTCTCTTCCTTAATGAATGTTAATTTGTTTCCCCTGAAGTGTTTTTTTAATCTGCATCTCCTTAAAGCATTAAAGTTACATCTCTATAGAACAAAGGTGCAGTGGGTTATAACAAAGAAGGTACTTAACTCAAAGATCTAATGTTGCTAATACCAGGTCTACTACTTGTTTTTCTATATACCAACTATATCTAAAAATAAAGGATATGAAAATTTGGCAGCAAGCATTGACCCAAAAAATGAACTTTTAATCAGTCCTATTCTAAAGATTTTGACTCCTCGGAAGCTCCTGCATTCCTAGGATGTTTTAAGCTTCCTGTGCCTCCTGCGGTCAGGAGCCTCAAACAATCACAAGCGCAGCTGTACGAGTTCTACAGGCAGGCTAGAAAGCCATCAGAGGGTTTTTGGATTGAAACACTCTTTCAAATGCAGAAGAATAACGCCTGAATTGACTTTATCCAGAAAAGGTCAGAAGAGAAAAAGCAGAGCACAAAACCGGCAGATTTTTTGTTGGGGTACATGCTTAAAAATTTCCAGAGAGGTCCCTGAAGTCTGAGCACGCCTTGCGTATGGTCAGCTTCCTTCCTCATAACCGTGTCCACGGGCGGGCTTCCTCACACTGGCTCCTGGCAGTCTTAGGCCCCGGCATCGACGGGAGAGGAATCCCGAGAGGCCCCCGAGCAACTCGCATGCGGACTGGCCTTTCCTGAGGCCACCAGAGCGGGTCCCTGAGGTTCCCCGTCGTAAGTCGAGAGCACCTGCCGCAACTCGAGAAAATCCAGGAGGTTCTCCCCTCCAGGCGAGATGAGGCCCCATTTCCGCTGAGGCGTCTCGGAGGCTAATCACACCTAACCTCTGGAACTTCCAGAGGGTCCTTTACACCCTTGCTACAACTGAAGAAGTTCCCCGACATACCGTCTCCACTCGAGAGGAAGCACGAGAGTCCCGCCCATATCCAGAGGAGACCCGTTTCCGCCTCCTAGCTCGAGAGGAGGGTTCCTTTCCCTGCGTGATCGGGAAAGAAATCCTGGCCTTCCCATCGCAGCTCAAGAGGGGGCGCTCTCCACAGGAAAGGCGAGAGGAACTCCAGGGTCGTGCCACCATTCCCAGAGTCCCCCAGATGTCTCAGTCCACTCCAGGGAAAACTGTTTTCCCTGCACTGCCTCGACTTTCAAGCCGAGGATCGACTCACACCACGGTGGCACGTGGGACAGCCCTGTGGGAAAGCCTCGTGGGAAAGCCTTGAGGGAAAGCCACAGATCCGTTGATCCACGCAAAGGGAAACGTGACTCTGCTGCTACAGCTCGGGAGGAAATCGCACGTGCCTGCCCCCCACTCGAACCGAGGACTGACTCCCCTGGGTGACTCCAGAGGTACCCAAGATCCTTGTCAGCACTGGAGAGGAATCCTCAGGTTCTGGCACCGACTCCACACAAGTTTTAGGCCCGGGCTTCGACGGGAGAGGAATCCCGAGAGGCCCCCTAGCAACTCACATGGGGACTGGCCTTTCCTGAGGCACCAGAGCGGGTCCCTGAGGTCCCCGTCGTAAGTCGAGAGCACCTGCCGCAACTCAAGAAAATTCAGGAGGTTTCCCCTCCAGGCGAGTTGAGGACCATTTCTGCTGAGGCGTCTGGAGGCAAATCACACCTAACCTCTGGAACTTCCAAAGGTCCTTCATACCCTTGCTGTAACTCACCAAGTTCCCTGACATGCCCATTTCCACTCGAGAGGAAGCACGAGAGTCCGGCCCACATCCAGAGGAGCCCCGTTTCCGCCTCCTAGCTCGAGAGGACGGATCCTTTCCCTGCGTGGTCGGGAGAGAATTCCAGGCTTTCCCGTCGCATCTAGAGAGGAGCACTCTCCACAGGAAAGGCGAGAGGAACTCCAGGGTCGTGCCACCATTCCAGAGTCCCCCAGATGTCTCAGTCCATTCCAGGGAAACCTGTTTTCCTGCACTGCCTCGACTTTCAAGCCAAGGAATGACTCACACAACGGTGGCACGTGGGACAGCCCTGTGGGAAAGCCTCGTTGGAAATCCTCGTCGGAAAGCCTCGAGGGAAAGCCCCTGATCACTTGATCCTTGCGAAGGGAAGCGTGACACTGCTGCTACAGCTCGGGAGGAAAGCGCACGTGCATGCCCCACACGAGACGAGGACTGACTCCCCTGGGGAGACTCCAGAAGTACCCCAAGATCCATGTCAGCACTGGAGAGGAATGCTCAGGTTCTGGCACTGACTCCACAAAAGGTCTTAGGCCCTAGCTTCGACGGGAGAGTAATCCGATAGGCCCCCGAGCAACTCGCATGGGGACTGGCCTTTCCTGAGGCCACAAGAGCGGGTCCCTGAGGTCCCCGTCGTAAGTCGAGAGCACCTGCCGCAATTCGAGAAATCCAGGAGGTTCTCCCCTCCAGGCGAGATGAGGCCCATTTCCACTGAGGCGTTTCGAGGCTAATCACACCTAACCTCTGGAACTTCCAAAGGGTCCTTTAAACCCTTGCTCCAACTCAAGAAGTTCCCCAACATACCCATCTCCACTCGAGAGGAAGCACGTGAGTTCCGCCCACATCCAGAGGAGCCCCGTTTCCGCCTCCTACTTCGAGAGGAGGGATCCTTTACCTGCGCGGTCGGGAAAGAATTCCCGAAGTTCCCATCGCATCTCAAGAGGAGGCACTCTCCACAGGAAAGGCGAGAGGAACTCCAGGGTCGTGCCACCATTCCCAGAGTCCCCCAGATATCTCAGTCCATTCCAGGGAAGCCTGTTTTCCCTGCACTGCCTCGACTTTCAAGCCGAGGATCGACTCACACCACGGTGGCACGTGGGACAGCCCTGTGGGAAAGCCTCGAGGGAAAACTCGAGCGAAAGCCACAGATCCCTTGATACAAGCGAAGGGAAGTGGAACACTGCTGCTACAGATCGGGAAGAAAGCGCACGTGCATGCCCCACTCGAGACGAGGACTGACTCCCGTGGGGAGACTCCAGAAGTACCCCAAGATCCATGTCAGCACTGGAGAGGAATCCTCAGGTTCCGGCTCCCACTCCACCCGAGATCGTAGGCCCCGGCATCGACGGGAGAGGAATCCGAGAGGCCCAAGCAACTCGCATAGGAATGGCCTTTCCAGAGGCCACCAGAGCAGGTCCCTGAGGTCCCGTCGTGATCGAGAGCACCTGTCGCAACTCGAGAAAATCCAGGAGGTTCTCCCCTCCAGGCGAGATGAGGCCCGTTTCCGCTGAGGCGACTCGAGGCTAATCACACCTAACCTCTGAAACTTCGAAAGGGTCCTTCACGTCCTTGCTGCAACTCAAGAAGTTCCCGACATACCTGTCTCACTCGAGAGGAAGCACGAGAGTCCTGCCACATCAGAGGAGCCCCATTTCCGTCTCCTAGCTCTAGAGGACGGATCCATTACCTGCGTTGTCGGGAAAGAATTCCCGGTGTTCCTGTCGCATATCAAGAGGAGGCACTCTCCACAGGAAAGGCGAGAGGAACTCCAGGGTCGTGCCACCATTCCCAGAGTCCCCAGATGTCTCACTCCATTTCCAGGGAAACCTGTTTTCCCTGCACTGCCTCGAAATTCAAGCCTAGGATCGACTCAAACCACGGTGGCATGTGGACAGCCCTGTGGGAGGGCCTCCTGGGAAAGCCTGGTGGAAAGCCTCGAGGAGAGATCCGGATCCCTTGATCCACGCGAAGGGAAGCGTGACACTGCTGCTACAGCTCGGAGGAAAGCGCACGTGCATGCCCCCACTCGAGACGAGGACTGTCTCCCCTGGGGAGACACCAGAAGTACCCCAAGATCCATGTCAGCACTGGAGAGGAATCCTCAGGTTCCAGCACCACTCCACACAAGATCTTAGGCCCGGCATCGACGGGAGAGGAGTCCCGAGAGGGCCTCCGAGCAACTAACATGGGGACTGGCTTTCCTGAGGCCACAAGAGCGGGTCCCTGAGTTCCCCGTCGTAAGTCGAGAGCACCAGCCACAACTCGAGAAAATCCAGGAGGTTCTCCCCTCCAAGCGAGATGAGGCCCATTTTCCGCTGAGACGTCTCGAGGCTAATCACACCTAACCTCTGAAACTTCCAAAGGTCTTTCACGTCCTTGCTGCAACTCAAGAAGTTCCCTGCACACACGTGTCTCCACTCGAGAGGAAGCACGAGAGTCCTGCCACATCCAGAGGAGCCCCGTTTCCGTCTCCTAGCTCGAGAGGAGGTATCCTTTCCTGCGTGTTCGGGAAAGAATTCCCGGCGTTCCCATAGCGTCTCAAGAGGAGTCGCTCTCCACAGGAAAGGCGAGAGGAACTCCAGGGTGGTGCCACCATTCCCATAGTCCCCCACATGTCTCAGTCCATTTCACGGAAACCTGTTTTCCCTGCATTGCCTTGGCTCTCAAGCCGAGGATCGACTCACACCACGGTGGCACGTGGGACAGCCCTTGGGAAAGCCTCGTGGGAAAGACTCGAGGGAAAGCCACAGATCCTTACTCCACAAGAAGGGAAGCGAGATACTGCAGCTACAGCTCGGGAGGTAAGCGCATGTGCATGCGCCCACTCGAGACGAGGATGACTCCCCTGGGGAGACTCCAGAAGTACCCAAGATCCATGTCAGCAAGGAGAGGTATCATCAGGTTCCAGCACCGACTCCACACAAGGTCTTAGGCCCGGCATCGATGGGAGTGAAATCCGAGAGGCCCCCGAGCCACTCGCATGGGGACTGGCCTTCCTGAGGCCACCAGAGCGAGTCCCTGAGGTCCCCGTCATAAGGCGAGAGGACCTACCACAACTCGAGAAAATCCAGGAGGTTCCACCCTCCAGACGAGATGAGTCCCATTTCCACAGAGGCGACTCGAGGCTAGTCACACTAACATCTGGACCTTCCAAAGGGCCTTTCACACCCTTGCTGCAACTCAAGAGTTCCCTGACATACCCGTCTCTACTCGAGAGGAAGCACCGAGAGTCCGCCACATCCAGAGGAGCCCTGTTTCCGCTCCTTAGCTCGACAGGAGGGATCCTTTCCCTGCATGTTCGGAAAAGAATTCCCGACTTTCCCGTCACATATCAAGAGGGGGCGCTCTCCACAGGAAAGGCGAGAGGACTCCAGGGTCGTGCCACCATTCCCAGAGTCCCCAGATATCTCAGTCCATTCCAGGGAAGCCTGTTTCCCCGCACTGCCTCGACTTTCAAACCAAGGATCGACTGACACCACGGTGGAACGTGGGACATCACTGGGGGAAAGCCTCGTGGGAAAGCCTGGTGGGAAAGCGTCGTGGGAAAGCCTGGTGGGAAAGCCTCGTGTGAAAGCCTCGAGGGAAAGGCACAAATCCCTTCATACACACGAAGGGAAGGGTGTTACTGCTCCTACAGCTCGGAGGAAAGATCACGTGCATGCCCCCACTCGAGACGAGGACTGACTCCCTGGGGAGACTCCAGAAGTACCCCAAGGTCCATGTCAGCACTGGAGAAGAATCCTCAGGTACAGCAATGACTCCATACAGGGTCTTATGCCCAGCATCGACGGGAGAGGAATCCGAGAGGCCCCCGAGCAGCTCGCATGGGACAGGCCTTTCCTGAGGCCACCAGAGAGGGTCCCTGAGGTCCCAGTCGTAAGTCGAGAGCACCTGCCGCAACTCGAGAAAATCCAGGAGGTTCTCCCCTCCAGGCGAGATGAGGCCCATTTCCGCTGAGGCTTCTCGAGGCTAATCACAACTAACATCTGGAAATTACAAAGGTCCTTCACACACTTGCTGCAACTCAAGAAGACCCCAACATACCCGTCTCCACTCGAGAGAAAGCACGAGGGTCCCGCCCACATCCAGAGGAGCCCCGTTTCCGCCTCCTAGCTCGAGAGGAGGGATCCTTTCCCTGCGTGGTCGGGAAAGAATTCCCGGCGTTCCCGTCGCATCTCAAGAGGAGGCGCTCTCCACAGGAAAGGCGAGAGGAACTCCAGGGTCGTGCCACCATTCACAGAGTCCCCCAGATGTCTCAGTCCATTCCAGGGAAACCTGTTTTCCCTGCACTGCCTCGACTTTCAAGCCGAGGATCGACTCACACCAAGGTGGCACGAGGGACAACCCTGTGGAAAGACTCGGGAAAGCCTCGTGGGAAAGCCTCGCGGGAAAGCCACAGATCCCTTGATCCACGCGAAGGGAAGCGTGACACTGCTGCTACAGCTCGAGAGGAAATCGCACGTGCATGCCCCAATTTGAGACGAGGACTGACTCCCTTGGGAGACTCCAGAAGTACCCCAAATCCATGTCAGCATTGGAGAGGAATCTTCAGGTTCTGGCACCGACTCCAAACAAGGTCTTAGGTCCCGGCATCGACGGGAGAGGAATACCGAGAGGCACCCGAACAACTCGCATGGGGACTGGCCTTTCCTAAGGCCACAAGAGCATGTCCCTGAGGTCCCAGTCGTAAGTCGAGAGCACCTGCCACAACTCGGGAAAATCCAGGAGGTTCTCCCGTCCAGGCGAGATGAGGCCCATTTCCGCTGAGGCATCTCGTGGCTAATCACACCTAACTTCTGGAACTTCCAAAGGGTCCTTCACACCCTTGCTGCAACTGAAGAATTTCCCAGACATACCCGTCTCCATTCGAGAGGAATCACGAGAGTCCCCCTAAATCCAGAGGAGCCCCGTTTCTGCCTCGTAGCTCGAGAGGAGGGATCTTTCCCTGCGTGGTCGGGAAAGAATTCCCGGCGTTCCCGTCGCATCTCAAGAGGAGGCGCTCTCCACAGGAAAGGCGAGAGGAACTCCAGGGTGGTGCCACCATTCCCAGAGTCCCTCAAATGTCTCAGTCCATTTCAGGGAAACCATTTTTCCCTGCCCTACCTCGACTTTCAAGCCGAGGATCGACTCTCACCTCGGTGGCACGTGGGACAGCCTTGTGGGAAAGCCTCGAGGGAAAGCCACAGATCCCTTGATCCACGGGAAGGCAAGTGGAACACTGCTGCTACAGATCGGGAAGAAAGTGCACGTGCATGCCCCCACTCGAGACGAGGACTGACTCCCCTGGGGAGACTCCAGAAGTACCCCAAGATCCATGTCAGCACTGTAGAGGAATCCTCAGGTTCCGGCACCAACTCCACACGAGACCTAGGCCCGGCATCGACGGGAGAGGAATCCCGAGAGGCCCGAGCAACTCGAATAGGGACTGGCATTTCCAGAGGCCACCAGAGCAGGTCCCTGAGGTCCCCGTCGTAAGTCGATAGCACCTGTCGCAACTCGAGAAAATCTTGGAGGTTCTCCCCTCCAGGCGAGATGGGGCCCATTTCCACTGAGGCGTTTCGAGGCCAATCACACCTAACCTCTGGAACTTACAAAGGGTCCTTCACACCCTTGCTGCAACTAAAAAAGTTCCCCGAAGTACCCGTCTCCACTCGAGGGGAAGCACGAGAGTCCCGCCCACATCCAGAGGAGACCCGTTTCCGCCTCCTAGCTCGAAAGGAGGGATCCTTTCCCTGCGTGGTCTGGAAAGAAGTCCCGGTGTTCCTGTCGAATCTCAAGAGGAGTCGCTCTCCACAGGAAAGGCGAGAGGAACTCCAGGGTCGAGCCACCATACCCAGAGTGACCCAGATGTCTCAGTCCATTCCAGGGAAAACTGTTTCCCCTGCACTGCCTCGACTTTCAAGCCGAGGATCGACTCACACCACGGTGGCACGTGGGACAGCCCTGGGGAAAGCCTCTTGGAAAGCCTCGAGGGAAAGCCACAGATCCCTTGATCCATGGGAAGGGAAGCGTGACACTGCTGCTACAACTCGGGAGGAAAGCGCACGTGCATGCCCCCACTCTAGACGAGGACTGACTGCCCTGGGGAGACTCCAGAAGTACCCCAAGTTCCATGTCAGCACTGGAGAGGAATCCTCAGGTTCCGGCACCGACTCCACACAAGATCTTAGGCCCCGCATCGACGGGAGAGGAAACCCGAGAGGCCCCGAGCAACTCGCATGGGGACTGGCCTTTCCTGAGGCCACTAGAGCGGGTCACTGAGGTCCCCGTCGTAAGTCGAGAGCACCTGCCGCAACTCGAGAAAATACAGGAGGTTCTCCCCTCCAGGCGAGATGAGGCCCATTTCCGCTGAGGCGTCTCGAGGCTAATCAATTCTAACATCTGGAACGTCCAAAGGGTCCTTCACACCCTTGCTGCAACTCAAGAAGTTCCCCGACATAACCGTCTCCACTTGAGAGGAAGCACAGAGTCCCGGCCACATCCAGAAGAGCCCCGTTTCCGTATCATAACTCGAGAGGTGGGATCCTTTCCCTGCGTGGTCTGGAAAGAATTCCCGGCGTTCCCGTCGTATCTCAAGAGGAGGCGCTCTCCACAGAAAGGCGAGAGGTACTCCAGGGTCGTGCCACCATTCCCAGAGTCAACTAAATGTCTCCGTCCATTCCAAGGAAACCTGTTTTCCCTGCACTGCCTGGACTTTCAAGCTGAGGATCGACTCACACCACGGTGGCACGTGGGACAACCCTGTGGGAAAGCCTCGTGGAAAGCCTCGAGGGCAAGGCACAGATCCCTTGATCCACGCGAAGGAAGGGTGACACTGCTGCTACAGCTCCGGAGGAAAGCGCACGTGCATGCCCCAGTCGAGACGAGGACTGACTCCCCAGGGGAGACTCCAGAATTACCCCAAGATCCATGTCAGCACTGGAGAGGAATCCTCAGGTTCCGACACCCCCTCCACACAAGATCTTAGGCCCCAGCATGGACGGGAGAGGAATCCCGAGAGGCCCCGAGCAACTCGCATGGGGACTGGCCTTTCCTGAGGCACCAGAGCGGGTCCCTGAGGTCCCCGTCGTAAGTCGAGAGCCCTGCCGAAACTCGAGAAAATCCAGGAGGTTCTCCCCTCCAGGCGAGATGAGGCCCATTTCCGCTGAGGCTTCTCAAGGCTAGTCACACCTAACCTCTGAAACTTCCAAACGTCCTTCACACCCTTGCTGCAACTCTAGAAGTTCCCCGACATACCCGTCTCCACTGGAGAGGAAGCAGGAGAGTCCAGCCCCACATCCAGAGGAGCCCCGTTTCCGCCTCCTAGCTCGAGAGGAGGATCCTTTCCCTGCCTGGTCTGTAAAGAATTCCTGGCGTTCCCGTCGCATCTCAAGATGAGGTGCTCTACACAGGAAAGGCGAGAGGAACTCCAGGGACGTGCCACCATTCCCAGAGTCCCCCAGATGTCTCCGTCCATTCCAGGACACCTGTTTTCCCTGCACTGCCTCGACTTTCAAGCGAGGATCGACTCACTGCGCGGTGACACGT
>NW_017217869.1:0-12253 GCF_001704415.2 Capra hircus | reverse complement strand
AGAGGAATCCGAGCGTCCCGCCCGTATCCAGAGTGGCCCCGTTTCGCCTGCTAGCTCGAGAGGAGGGATCCTTTCCCTGCGTGGTCCTGAAAGAATTCCTAGCGTTTCCCGTCTCATCCCAAGAGGAGGCGCTCTTCACAGTAAAGGCAAGAGGAACTCCAGTATCAGGCCCCATTCCCCAGAGTCCCCAGATGTCTCAGTCCATTCCAGGGAAACCTGTTTTCCCTGCACTGCCTCCACTTTCAAGCTGAGGATCGACTCACACCACAAGGGCACGTGGAAAAGCCCTGTGGGAAAGCCTCGTGAAAGCCTCATGGGAAAGCCTCGAGGGAAAGCCCTGATCCCTTGATCCAAGCGAAGGAACCGTGACACTGCTGCTACAGGTCGGAGGAAAGCGAACGTGCATGCCCCACTCGAGACGAGGACATACGCCTCTGGGGAGACTTCAGAAGACCCCGAAGATCCATGTCGGCACGGCATAGGAATCCTCACGTTCCGGCACTGACTCCACACAAGGTCTTAGGCCCGGCATCGAGGGGAGAGGAATCCCGAGAGGCCCCGAGCAACTCACATGGGGACTGGCCTTTCCTGAGGCCACAAGAGCGAGTCCCTGAGGTCCCAGTCGTAAGTCGAGAGCACCTGCCGCAATTCGAGAAAATCCAGGAGGTTCTCCCCTCCAGGCGAGATGAGGCCCATTTCCACTGAGGCGTCTCCAGGAAAATCACACCTAACCTCTGGAACTTCCAAAGGGTCCTTCACACCCTTGCTGCAACTCAAGAAGTTCCCCGACATACCCATCTCCACTCGAGAGGAAGCAGGAAAGTCCCGCCCACATCAAGAGGAGCCACGTTTCCGCCTCCTAGCTCGAGAGGTTTGATCCTTTCCCTGCGTGGTCAGGAAAGAATTCGCGGCGTTCCCGTCACATCTGAAGAGGAGGCACTCTCCAGAGGAAAGCGAGAGGAACTCCAGGTACCTGCCACCATTCCCAGAGTCCCCCCAGATGTCTCAGTCCATTCCAGGGAACCTGTATTCCCTGCACTGCCTCGACTTTCAAGCAGAGGATCAACTCACAACACGGTGACACGTGGGGCAGCCTGTGGGAAAGCCTCCTGGGAAGCCTCGAGGGAAAGCCACAGATCCCTTGATTCACGCGAAGGTAAGCGTGACAATGTTGCTAAGCTCGGAGGAAAGTGCACGTGCATGCCCCCACACGAGTAGAGGACTGACTGTCCTGGGGAGACTCCAGAAGTACCCCAAGATCCATGTCAGCACTGGAGAGGAATCATCAGGTTCCGGCACCGACTCCACAGAAGGTCTTAGGCCCCGGCATTTACGGGAGAGGAATCCCGAGAGGCCCCGAGCAACTCGCATGGGGACTGGCCTTTCCTGAGGCCACCAGAGCGGGTCCCTGAAGTCCCCTCGTAAGTCGAGAACACCTGCCGCAACTCGAGAAAATTCAGGAGGTTCTCCCCTCCAGGCGAGATGAGGCCCATTTCCGCTGAGGCGTCTCGAGGCTAATCACACACCTAAACTCTGGAACTTCCAAAGGGTCCTTCACACCCTTGCTGCACTCAGAAGTTCCCCGACATACCCGTCTCCACTCGAGAGGAAGCACGAGAGTCCCGCCCACAACCAGAGGATCCCCGTTTCCCCCTCCTAGTTCGAGAGGTGGGATCCTTTCCCTTGTGGTTGGAAAAGAATTCCCGGCGTTCCCGTGATCTCAGAGGAGGCGCTATCCACAAGAAAGGCGAGAGGAACTCCAGGGTCGTGCCACCATTCCCAGAGTCCCCGAGATGTCTCAGTCCATTCCAGGGAAACCTGTTTTCCCTGCTTGCTCGACTTTCAAGTCGAGGATCGACTCACACCACGGTGGCACGTGGGACAGCCGTGTGGGAAAGCCTCGTGGGAAAGCCTTGAGGGAAAGACACAGATCCCTTGATCCACGCGACTGGAGCATGACACTGCTGCTACAGCTAGGGAGGAAAGCGCAGGTGCATGCCCCCACTCGAGACGAGGACTGACTCCCCTGGGGAGACTCCAGAAGTACCCCAAGATCCATGTCAGCACTGCAGAGGAAACCTCAGGTTCCGGCACTGACTCCACACAAGGTCTTAGGCCCCGGCATCGACGGGAGAGGAATCCTGAGAGGCCCCGAGCAATTCGCATGGGGAGTGGCCTTTTCTGAGGCCCCAGAGAGGGTCGTTGAGGTCCCCGTCGTAAGTCGAGAGCAACTACCCTATCTCGAGAAAATCCAGGAGGTTCTCCCCTCCAGGCGAGATGGGCCCATTTCTGCTGAGGCGTCTCGAGGCTCATCACACCTAATCTCTGGAACTTCCAAACGGTGCTTCACACCCTGGCTGCAACTCAAGATGTTCCCCTACATACCGTTTCCACTCGAGAGGAAGCACGAAAGTCCCGCCCACATCCAGAGGAGCCCCGTTTCTGCCTACTAGCTCGAGAGTGGGATCCTTTCCCTGCGTCATCGGGAAAGAAATCCCGGCGTTCCCGTCGCATCTCAAGAGGAGGCGCTCTCCACAGGAAGGCGAGAGGAACTCCAGGTCGTGCCACCTTTCCAGAGTCCCCAGATGTCTCAGTCCATTCAGGGATACCTCTTTTCCTGCATGATCGACATTCAAGCCGAGGATCGACTCACATCACCGGTGGCACGTGGGACAATCATGTGGGAAAGCCTCATGGGAAAGCCTCTGTGAAGCTTCCAGGGAAAGCACAGATCCCTTGATCCACGCGAAGGGAACGTGACACTGCTGCTACAGCTCGGGAGGAAAGCGCACGTGCATGCCCACTCGGTACGAGGACTGACTCCCCTGCGGAGACTCCAGAAGAACCCCAAGGTCCATGTCAGCACTGGAGAGGAATCCTCAGGTTCCGGCACCGACTCCACACAAGGTTTAGGCCCGCATCGACGGGAGAGAAATCCGAAAGGCTCCCGAGCAACTCGCATGGGGACTGGCCTTTCCTGAGGCCACCAGAGGGGGTCCCTGTGGTCCCGTCTTAAGTCGAGAGCACCTTGCGCAACTCGAGAAAATCCAGGAGGTTTGTCCCCTCCAGGCGAGATGAGGCCCATTTCCGCTGAGGCGACTGGGAAGCTAATCACCCTAATCTCTGGAACTTCCAAAGGGTCCTTCACAGCCTTGCTGCAACTCAAGAAGTCCCCCGACATACCCGTCTCCACTCAAGAGGAAGCACGATAGTCCCGCCACATCCAGAGGGCCGAGTTTCCGCCTCCTAGCTCGAGAGGAGGGATCCTTTCCTTGCGGTGGTCGGAAAGAATTCCCGGCGTTCCCGTCGCATCTCAGGAGAGGCGCTCTTCCACAGGAAAGGCGAGAGGAAATCCAGGGTCGTGCCACCATTCCAGAGTCCCCAGATGTCTCAGTCCATTCCAGGGAAACCTGTTTTCCCTTCACTGCCTCGACTTTAAGCGAGGATCGACTCACACCACAGTGGCACGTGGGAAAGCCCTGTGGGAAGCCTCGTGGGAAAGCGGTCATGGGAAAGTCTAGAGGGAAAGCCACAAATCCTTGATCCACGAAAAGGGAAGCATGACACTGCTGCTACAGCTCGGGAGGAAATCGGACTTGGCATGCCCCTCTCGAGACAAGGACTGACTCCCTAGGGAGACTCCAGAAGTAGCACAAGATCCATGTCGTCACTGGAGAGGAATCCTCAGGTTCCGTCACTGAGTCCACACAAGGTCTTAGGCCCAGCATCGACGGGAGAGGAATCCCGAGAGGCCCGGGAGAAACTCGCATGGGGACTGGCCTTTCCTGAGGCACCAGAGCGGGTCCCTGAGGCCTCGTCGTTAAGTCGAGAGCACCTGCCGCAAGTCGAGAAAATCCAGGAGGTTCTCCCCTCCAGGCGAGATGAGGCCATTTCGGGCTGAGACAACTAGGGGGTAATCAGACTTAAACTCTGGAACTTCCAAAGGGTCCTTCACACCCTTGCTGCAACTCAAGAAGTTCCCGACATACCCGTCTCCACTCAAGAGGAACCGAGCGTTCCCCCGTATCCCAGAGTGGCCCCGTTTCCGCCTGCTAGCACCGAGAGGAGTGATCCCTTTCCTGAGTGGTCTGAAAGAATTCCTATCGTTCCGTCTCATCTCAAGAGGAGGCGCTCTCCCAGTAAAGGCGAGAGGAACTCCAGGTATCGAGGCCCATTCCAGAGTCCCCCAGATGTCTCAGTCCATTCCAAGGAAACCTGTTTTCCCTGCACTGCCTCCACTTTCAAGCCGAGGATCGACTCACACCCGATGGCAGGTTGGACAGCCCTGTGGGAAAGCCTCGTGGGAAAGCCTCGTGGAAAGCCTCGAGGGAAAGCCACAGATCCCTTGATCCACGCGTAGGGAAGCGTGACACTGCTGCTACAGCTCGGGAGGAAACGCACGTGCATGCCCCATCGAGACGAGGACTGACTCACCTGGGGAGACTCCAGAAGTACCCAAGATCCATGTTAGCACTGGAGAGGAATCCTCAGGTTCCGGCACCGACTCCACACAAGCTATTAGGCCCCGCATCGACGGGAGAGGAATCCGAGAGGCCCCGAGCAACTCGCATGGGGACTGGCCTTTCCTGAGGCCACCAGAGCGGGTCCCTGAGGTCCCCGTCGTAAGTCGAGGCACCTGCCGCAACTCGAGAAAATCCAGGAGGTTCTCCCCTCCAGGCGAGATGAGGCCCATTTCTGCTGAGGCGTCTCGAGGCTAATCACATCTAACATCTGGAACTTCCAAAGGGTCCTTCACACCCTTGCTGCAACTCAAGAAGTTCCCCGACATACCCGTCTCCACTCGAGAGGAAGCACCAGAGTCCCGCCCAGATCCAGAGGAGCCCCGTTTCCGCCTCCTAGCTCGAGAGGAGGGATCCTTTCCCACGTGGTCGGGAAAATATTCCCGGCGTTCCCGTTGCATCTGAAGAGGAGGCCGCTCTCCACAGGAAAGGCGAGAGGAACTCCAGGGTCGTGCCACCATTCCAGAGGCCGCTGGATGTCTCAGTTCCATTAGAGGGAAAACTTTTTTCCCTGCACTGCTCGACTTTCAAGCCGAGGATCGACTCACCACGGTGGCACGTGGACAGCCATGTGGGAAAGCCTCGTGGGAAAGCCACAGATCCCTTGATCCACGCGAAGGGAAGCGTGACACTGCTGCTACAGCTCGGGAGGAAAGCGCACGTGCATGCCCCCACACCAGACGAGGACTGACTCCCCTGGGCAGACTCCAGAAGTACCCCAAAATCCATGTCAGCACTGGAGAGGAATCCTCAGGTTCTGGCACCGACTCCACACAAGGTCTTATGCCGGTGTCCAGCCCCGGTGGATCCAGGGAATTCGAAGGGTGGACGGCGTTGGCGTGGAAAGACTTGTTTATTTATTAATGTAAGATTAGATTAGCAAACTATAGTGTAGTAAGAAGATTAAGTGGAGGAAGAGGGCTGAATAGCTTGGTTTACGCGGACGGCCAATAAAATTCCAGACAAGGAATTTGCACCACCTACGTTGGGCCACCGGCGCCCGCTTGAATATCTAAGGGTGCCTCGCCTTAAGCTCCCTTTCGTGCGGGTCTTAACAGCCAGGCCAAGTAAGTAGACCTGGCGAGCCTCCGCACTCCATGTGGAGATTCAGCCTGAAGTTATAGTAAAGAGCAGAGAGAAGGAAAGGTAGAGAAGAAGAAAGAGAGAGAAAGACACGGGGGGAGCCAGAGTCCCAGGAAACCAGGCTGAGAGACTAGTTCGAGAAGCTGGTCCGAGAAACTGGCCCCCGGCCCTGGCCTCCTCCTTTATTGTTCAGAAGGTCTTTTATACTTTTGATAATACATGAAGATCAATGGATAACCCAAAATTATGTAGTGTTCCCAACCCAGATTCTTTCTGTATATCATTTTGTATACAAAAGGTCTCAGGTGATTTACATTATCTTCTGGCCAAGAGGCTTGTTAACACTTTTTGGCTCTCTTCCTTAATGAATGTTAATTTTGTTTCCCCTGAAGTGTTTTTTCTTTAATCTGCATCTCCTTAAAGCATTAAAGTTACATCTCTATAGAACAAAGGTGCAGTGGGTAATAACAAAGAAAGTACTTAACTCAAAGATCTAATGTTGCTAATACCAGGTCTACTACTTGTTTTTCACATACCAACTATATCTAAAAATAAAGGATATGAAAATTTGGCAGCAAGCATTGGACCCAAAAAATGACTTTTAATCAGTCCTATTCTAAAGATTCTGACTCCTCGGAAGCTCCTGCATTCCTACGATGTTTTAAGCTTCCTGTGCCTCCTGCGGTCAGGAGGCCTCAAACTATCACAAGCGCAGCTGTACGAGTCCTACAGGCAGGATAGAAAGCCATCAGAGGGTTTTTGGATTGAAACACTCCTTTCAAATGCAGAAGACTAACGCCCTGAATTGACTTTTTCCAGAAAAGTTCAGAAGAGTGAAAAAGCAGAGCACAAAAACCGGCAGATTTTTGTTGGGGTACATGCTTAAAAATTTCCAGAGGGGTCCCTGAGTCTGAGCACGCCTTGCGTATGTCAGCTTCCTTCCTCATAACCTTGTCACGGGCGGGCTTCCTCACACTGTCTCCCGGCAGCCTTAGGCCCCAGCATCGACGGGAGAGGAATCCCGAGAGGCCCCCGAGCAACTCGCATGCGGACTGGCCTTTCCTGAGGCCACCAGAGCGGGTCCCTGAGGTCCCCGTCGTAAGTCGAGAGCACCTGCCACAACTCGAGAAAATCCAGGAGGTTCTCCCCTCCAGGCGAGATGAGGCCCATTTCCGCTGAGGCATCTCGAGGCTCATCACACCTAACCTCTGGAAATTACAAAGGGTCTTTCACACCCTTGCTGCAACTCAAGAAGTTCCCCGACATACCCGTCTCCACTCGAGAGGAATCACGAGAGTCCCGCCCTCATCCAGAGGAGCCCCGTTTCCGCCTCCTAGCTCGAGAGGAGGGATCCTTCCCCTGCGTGGTCGGAAAGAATTCCCGGCATTTCCGTCGCATCTCAAGAGGAGGCGCTCTCCACAGGAAAGGCGAGATTAACTCCAGGGTCGTGCCACCATTCCCAGAGTCCCTCAGATGTCTCAGTCCATTCCAGGGAAACCTGTTTTCCCTGCACTGCCTCGACTTTCAAGCCGAGGATCCACTCACACCACGGTGGCACGTGGGACAGCCCTGTGAGAAAGCCTCCTGGGCAAGCCTCGAGGGAAACCACAGATCCCTTGATCCACGCGAAGGGAAGCGTGACACTGCTGCTACAGCTCGAGAGGAAATCGCACGTGCATGCCCAATTCGAGACGAGGACTGACTCCCCTGGGGAGACTCCAGAAGTACCCCAAAACCATGTCAGCACTGGAGAGGAATCCTCAAGTTCTGGCACCGACTCCACACAAGGTCTTAGGTCCCGGCATCGACGGGAGAGGAATACCGAGAGGCACCCGAACAACTCGCATGGGGACTGGCCTTTCCTGAGGCCACCAGAGCGGGTCCCTGAGGTCCCTGTTGTAAGTCGAGAGCACCTGCCGCAGCTCGAGAAAATCCAGGAAGTTCTCCCCTCCAGGCGAGATGAGGCCCATTTCCGCTGAAGCATCTCGAGGCTAATCACACCTAACCTCTGGAACTTCCAAAGGGTCCTTCACACCCTTGCTGCAACTCAAGAAGTTCCCCGACATACCCGTCTCGACTCGAGAGGAAGCACGAGAGTCCTGCCCACATCCAGAGGAGCCCCGTTTCCGCCTCCTAGCTCGAGAGGAGGGTTCCTTTTCCTGCGTGTTCGGGAAAGAATTCCTGGCCTTCCCATCGCAGCTCAAGAGGGGGCGCTCTCTACAGGAAAGGCGAGAGGAACTCCAGGGTCGTGCCACCATTCCCAGAGTCCCCAGATGTCTCAGTCCACTCCAGGGAAACGTGTTTTCCTTGCACTGCCTCGACTTTCAAGCCGAGGATCGACTCACACCACGGTGGCACGTTGGACAGCCCTTTGGGAAAGCCTCGGGGGAAAGCTCGTGGGAAAGACTCCAGGGAAAGCCTCAGATTCCTTCATCCACGCGAAGGGAAGCGTGACACTACAGCTACAGCTCGGGAGGAAAGCGCACGTGCATGCCCCTACTCGAGACGAGGAATGACTCCCTTGGGGAGACTCCAAAAGTACCCCAGGAACCATGTCAGCACTGGAGTGGAATCCTCCGGTTCCGGCACCGACTCTACACAAGGTCTTAGGCCCCGGCTTCGATGGGAGAGGAATCCCGAGAGGCCCCATGCAACTCGCATGGGGACGGGCCTTTCCTGAGGCCACCAGAGCGGGTCCCAGAGGTCCCCGTCGTAAGTCGAGAGCACCTGCCGCAACTCGAGAAAATCCAGGAGGTTCTCCCTTCCAGGCGAGATGAGCCCATTTCCAGTGAGGCGTCTCGAGGCTAATCACACCTAACCTCTGGAATTTCCAAAGGGTCCTTCACACCCTTGCTGCAACTCAAGAAGTTCCCGACATACCCATCTCCACTCGAGAGGAAGCACGAGAGTCGGCCCACATCCAGAGGAGCCCGTTTCCGCCTCCTAGCTCGAGAGGAGGATCCTTTCCGCTTCGTGTTCGGGAAAGAATTCCCGGCGTTTCCGTCGCATCTCAAGAAGAGGCGCTCTCCACAGGAAAGGCGAGAGGAACTCTAGGGTCGTGCCACCATTCCCAGAGTCCCTCAGATGTCTCAGTCCATTCCAGGGAAACCTTTTTTCCCTGCACTGCCTCGACTTTCAAGCCGAGGATCGACTCTCACCACGGTGGCACGTGGGACAGCTTTGTGGGAAAGACTCGAGGGAAAGCCTCGTGGGAAAGCCTCGAGGGAAAGCCACAGATCCCTTGATCCACGCGAAGGGAAGCCTGACACTGCTGCTACAGCTGGGGAGGAAAGCGCACGTGCATGCCCCCACTCGAGACGTAGGACTGACTCCCCAGGGGAGACTCAGGACGTACCCCAAGATCCATGTCAGGACTGGGAGAGGAATCCTCAGGTTCCGGCACCGAGTCCACACAAGGTCTTAGGCCCCGGCATCGACAGGAGAGGAATCCCGAGAGGCCCCCGAGCAACTCGCATGGGGAAATGGCCTTTCCTGAGGCCACCAGAGCATGTCCCTGAGGTCCCCGTCGTAAGTAGAGAGAAACTGCCGCAACTCGAGAAAATCCAGAAGGTTCTCCCCTCCAGGCGAGATGAGGCCCATTTCCAATGAGGCCTCTCGAGGCTAATCACACCTAACGTCTGGAACTTCCAAAGGGTACATCACCCACTTGTTGCAACTCAAGAAGTTCCCCGACATAACCGTCTCCACTTGAGAGAAAGCTCGAGCCTCCCGCCGACATCCAGAGGAGCCCCGTTTCCGCCTCCTAGCTCGAGAGGAGGGATCCTTTCCCTGCGTGTTCGGGAAAGAATTCCCGGCGTTTCCGTCGCATCTCAAGAGGAGGCGCTCTCCACAGGAAAGGCGAGAGGAATTCCAGGGTCGAGCCACCATACCCAGAGTCCCCAGATGTCTCAGTCCATTCCAGGGAAACCAGTTTTCCCTGCACTGCCTCGACTTTCAAGCCAAGGATCGACTCACACCACGGTGGCACGTGGGACAGCCCTGTGGGAAAGCCTCGTGGGAAAGCCTCCTGCAAAAACCTCGATGAAAGCCACAGATTTCTTCATCCACGCGAAGGGAAGCATGACACTGCTGCTACAGCTCGGGAGGAAAGTGCACGTGCATGACCTAAGTCGAGACGAGGACTGAATCCCCGGTGGAGACTCCAGAAGTACCCCAAGATCCATGTCAGCACTGGAGAGGAATTTTCAGGTTCCGGCACCGTCTCCACACAACGTCTTAGGCCCCGGCATCGACGGAGAGGAATCCCGAGAGGCCCCGTGCAACTCGCATGGGGACTGGCCTTTCCTGAGGCCACCAGAGCGGGTCCCTGAGGTCCTCGTCTTAAGTCGAGAGCACCTGTGGCAACTCGAGAAAATCCAGGAGGTTCTCCCCTCCAGGCGAGATGAAGCCCATTTCCGCGGAGGCGTCTCGAGGCTAATCAACCTGGCCTCTGGAATTTCCAAAGGGTCCTTCACACCCTTGCTGCAACTCAAGAAGTTTCCCGACGTACCCGTCTCCACTCGAGAGGAAGCACGAGAGTCCTGCCCACATCCAGAGAAGCCCCGTTTCCGCCTCATAGCTCGAGAGGTGGAATCCTTTCCTGCGTTGTCGGGAAAGAATTCCCGGTGTTCCGGTCGCATCTCAAGAGGAGGCGCTCTCCACAGAAACACGAGGGGATCTCCAGGGTCGTGACACCATTCCCTGAGTGCCACAGATTTCTCAGTCTATTCCAGGGAAACCTATTTTCCCTGCATTGCCTCGATCTTTCAAGCCGAGTATCCACTCACACCACGGTGGCACGTGGGACAGCCCTGTGGGAAAGCCTCGTGGGAAAGCCTCGAGGAAAAGCCACAGATCCCTAGATCCACGCAAAGGGAAGTGTGACAATGCTGCTACAGCTCGGGAGGAAAGCGCACGTGCATGCCCCACTCGAGACGAGGACTGACTCCCCTGGGGAGACTCCAGAAGTACCCAAAGACCATGTCAGCACTGGAGAGGAATCCTTAGGTTCCGGCACGGACTCCACACAAGATCTTAGGCCGAGGCATCGATGGGAGAGGAATTCCGAGAGGCCCCCAAGCAACTCGCATGGGACTGGCCTTTCCTGAGGCCACCAGAGCGGGTCCCTGAGGTCCTCATCCTAAGTCGAGAGCACCTGCCGCAACTCGAGAAAATCCAGGAGGTTCTCCCCTCCAGGCGAGATGAGGCCCATTTCCGCAGAAGCGTCTCGAGGCAAATCACACCTAACCTCTGGAACTTCCAAAGGGTCCTTCAAACCCTTGCTGCAACTCAAGAAGTTCCCCCACATACACGTCTCCACACTCGAGAGGAAGCACGAGAGTCCCGCCCACATCCAGAGGAGCCCCGTTTCCGCCTCCTAGCTCGAGAGGATGGATCCTTTCCCTGCGTGGTCGGGAAAGAATTCCCGGCGTTTCCGTCGCAACTCAAGAGGAGGCGCTCTCCACAGGAAAGGCGAGAGGAACTCCAGGGTCGTGCCACCATTCCCAGAGTCCCCCAGATGTCTCAGTCCATTCCAGGGAAACCTGTTTTCCCTGCACTGCCTCGACTTTCAAGACGAGGATGGACTCACACCACGGGCACGGACAGCCGTGGGAAAGCCCTCGTGGGAAGCCTCGTGGAAAAGCCTCGAAAAGCCACAGATCCCTTGATCCACGCGAAGGGAATCGTGACTCTGCTCCTACAGCTCGAGAGGAAACCGCACGTTCATGCCCCACTCGAGACGAGGACTGACTCCCCTGGGGAGACTCCAGAAGTACCCCAAGATCCATGTCAGCACTGGAGAGGAATCCTCAGGTTCCGGCACCTGCTGGGAGCCAGTGTGAGGAATCCTGCCCATGACAAGGTCATGAGGAAGGAAGCTGACATATGCAAGGCGTGCTCAGACTTCAGGGACCCCTCTGCAAATTCCTAAGCACGTACCCCAACTAAAATCTGCCGGCTTTTGTGCTCTGTTTTTCCACTCTTCTGACATTTTCTGGAAAAATTCAATTCAGGGCTTTAGTCTTCTGCATTTGAAGAGTGTTTCAATCCAAAAACCCTCCGATGGCTTTCTAGCCTGCCTGCAGGACTCGTACAGCTGCGCATGTGATTGTTTGAGGCCTCCTGACCACAGGAGGCACAGGAAGCTTAAAACATCCTAGGAATGTAGGAGCTTCCGAGGAGTCAAAATCTTTAGAATAGGACTGATTAATGGTTTCATTTTTTGGGTCAATGCTTGCTGCCAAATTTTCATATCCTTTATTTTTAGATATAGTTGGTATATAGAAAAACAAGTAGTAGACCTGGTATTAGCAACATTAGATCTTGAGTTAGTAAGTACCTTCTTGTTATATCCCACTCCACCTTTGTTCTATAGAGATGTAACTTTAATGCTTTAAGGAGATGCAGATTAAAAAAAAAAAAAACACTTCAGGGAAACAAAATTAACATTCATTAAGGAAGAGAGCCAAAAAGTGTTAACAAGCCTCTTGGCAAAGATAATGTAAATCACCTGAGACCTTTTGTATACAAAACTGATATACGGAAAGAATCTGGGTTGTGAACGCTACATAATTTTGTGTTTACCATTGATCTCCGTGTTTTATCAAAAGTATAAAAGGCTTCTGAACAATAAAGGATGGGCCAGTTTC
>NW_017217868.1:0-12253 GCF_001704415.2 Capra hircus | reverse complement strand
AGACGCCACTGTGCCTTCCTTGCCTCAGCTCCAATCAATCCTGCCTTGCCTTTGCACATAGGTGCCAGGCGTGGTTGGGAGGGCTTAGGGGGTGGTGGGTTGCACACTGCCAAGGGCTTCAGCAGTGAGAGCTCTGTCAGAGGGAAGGGAAGGGCAACTGCAGGGCTCCTCCAGCGGTTTCTAGGCCGCCTAGAATCAGCGCCGCACCGAGAGCACCAGGCTCCCAGGGCCCCTGGCTGGGGTTTTCAGCCCCGCACACACGGAGGCTGATTCCTTGGGTGCCCAGAAAGTGTATGACAGACGTAGGTTCCCTAGCACTCTCCTCCCAGCAGAGACATGTGCAGGTGTTGGGGGCCTGATCCTGCGTGTCTGGGTTCCTGCCCACAGCCCCAACTCAGGGGAAGCAGCCCCTGAGGCAAGACCTGCTGGAGGAGCCCTGCGCCCCGCCTGATAGGCGAGTGCACAGCCAGCAGGGAAGCGAGCCTCCTCGGGGGAAGAGGAGGCAGCCCAGCCCCGTCAAGTTGAAAGCCCTGCTTGCACGGAGCTAAGTGCGCCTCCAGTACGGCAGAGCTCTAGCTCTGCTCAGAGCCCCGATCTGGCAGAGTTCCTGGCGCGAGGCTGCTCTGCCGGGGGCTAGCCTTGCCCAGACTTGCCTTGCTTTTAGGCTGCCTCTCCAGGAAGGAGCAGGCAGCAGGAGCCTGGGAGTCGCCACTGGCGCCTTTCTTGCCTCAGCTCCAATCCTGCCTTTGCTTTGCACTTAGGTCCCAGTCCTCCTTAAGGAGAGCTTAGGGGCTGGTGGGTTGCACACTGCCAAGGGCTCCAGCAGTGAGAATTCTGTCAGAGGGAAGGGAAGGGCAACTGCAGGGCTCCTCCAGCGGTTGCTTGGCCGCCCAGATTCAGCGCCACACGGAGAGCACCAGGCTCCCAGGGCCCTGGCTGGGGTTTTCAGCCCCGCACACACGGAGGCTGATTCCTTGGGTGCCCAGAAAGTGTATGACAGACGTAGGTTCCCTAGCACTCTCCTCCCCAGCAGAGACATGTGCAGGTGTTTGGGGCCTGATCCTGCGTGTCTGGGTTCCTGCCCACAGCCCCAACTCAGGGGAAGCAGCCCTGAGGCAAGACCTGCTGGAGGAGCCCTGCGCCCCCGCCTGATAGGCGAGTGCACAGCCAGCAGGGAAGCGAGCCTCCTCGGGGAAAGAGGAGGCAGCAGCCCCGTCAAGTGAAAGCCCTGCTTGCACGGAGCTAAGTGCGCCTCCAGTACGGCAGAGCTCTAGCTCTGCTCAGAGCCCCCGATCTGGCAGAGTTCCTGGCGCGAGGCTGCTCTGCCGGGGGCTAGCCTTGCCCAGACTTGCCTTGCTTTTAGGCTGCCTCCCAGGAAGGAGCAGGCAGCAGGAGCCGGGAGTCGCCACTGGCGCCTTCCTTGCCTCAGCTCCAATCCTGCCTTGCCTTTGCACTTAGGTCCCAGCGTCCTTAAGGAGGGCTTAGGGGCTGGTGGGTTGCACACTGCCAAGGGCTCAGCAGTGAGAATTCTGTCAGAGGGAAGGGAAGGGCAACTGCAGGGCTCCTCCAGCGGTTTTGGCCGCCCAGATTCAGCGCCACACGGAGAGCACCAGGCTCCCAGGGCCCCTGGCTGGGGTTTTCAGCCCCCACACACGGAGGCTGATTCCTTGGGTGCCCAGAAAGTGTATGACAGACGTAGGTTCCCTAGCACTCTCCTCCCCAGCAGAGACATGTGCAGGTGTTTGGGGCCTGATCCTGCGTGTCTGGGTTCCTGCCCAGCCCAACTCAGGGGAAGCAGCCCTGAGGCAAGACCTGCTGGAGGAGCCCTGCGCCCCGCCTGATAGGCGAGTGCACAGCCAGCAGGGAAGCGAGCCTCCTCGGGGGAAGAGGAGGCAGCCCAGCCCCGTCAAGTTGAAAGCCCTGCTTGCACGGAGCTAAGTGCGCCTCCAGTACGGCAGAGCTCTAGCTCTGCTCAGAGCCCGATCTGGCAGAGTTCCTGGCGCGAGGCTGCTCTGCCGGGGCTAGCCTTGCCCAGACTTGCCTTGCTTTTAGGCTGCCTCTCCAGGAAGGAGCAGGCAGCAGGAGCCTGGGAGTCGCCACTGGCGCCTTTCTTGCCTCAGCTCCAATCCTGCCTTGCCTTTGCACTTAGGTCCCAGTCCTCCTTAAGGAGAGCTTAGGGGCTGGTGGGTTGCACACTGCCAAGGGCTCCAGCAGTGAGAATTCTGTCAGAGGGAAGGGAAGGGCAACTGCAGGGCTCCTCCAGCGGTTGCTTGGCCGCCCAGATTCAGCGCCACACGGAGAGCACCAGGCTCCCAGGGCCCCTGGCTGGGGTTTTCAGCCCCGCACACACGGAGGCTGATTCCTTGGGTGCCCAGAAAGTGTATGACAGACGTAGGTTCCCTAGCACTCTCCTCCCCAGCAGAGACATGTGCAGGTGTTTGGGGCCTGATCCTGCGTGTCTGGGTTCCTGCCCACAGCCCCAACTCAGGGGAAGCAGCCCCTGAGGCAAGACCTGCTGGAGGAGCCCTGCGCCCCGCCTGATAGGCGAGTGCACAGCCAGCAGGGAAGCGAGCCTCCTCGGGGAAGAGGAGGCAGCAAGTCCCCGTCAAGCTGAAATCCCTGCTTACACACGAAGCTAAGTGCGACTCCAGTACGGCAGATCTCTAGCTCTGTTCAGAGGCCCGATCTGGCAGAGTTCCTGGCACCAAGATGCTCTGCCATAGGCGAGCCTTGCGCAGACTTGCCTTGCTTTAAGGCTCCTCCCCAGGAAGGAGCAGGCTGTGTGAGGCTCGGAAACGCCACTGGCGCCTTCCTGGCTTCAGCTCTACCCCTGCCTTGCCTTTGCACTTAGGTCCCAAGCGTCCTTGAGGAGGGCTTAGGGGCTGGTGGGTTGCACACTGCCAAGGGCTCCAGCAGTGAAAGCTCTGTCAGAGGGAAGCGAAGGGCAACAGCAGGGCTCCTTCAGCGGTTCCTTGGCCGCCCAGACAAAGCTCCGCACGGAGAGCACCAGGTTCCAAGGGCCCCTGGCTGGGTTTTGCATCCCCACACTCCCAGAGGCTGACTCCGTGGGTGCCTAGAAAGTGTGTGAGAGACGTAGGTTCCCTAGCACTCTCCTCCCAGCAGAGACATGTGCAGGTGGTTGGGGCCTTATCCTGCGTGTCTGGGTTCCCGCCCACAGCCTCAACTCAGGGGAAGCAGCCCCTGAGGCAAGACCTGCTGGAGGAGCCCTGCGCGCCCGCCTGATAGGCGAGAGCACAGCCAGCAGTGTAGCGAGCCTCCTCGGGAGAAGAGGAGGCAGCCGAGCCCAGTCAAGAGGAAAGCCCTGCTTGCACGGAGCTAAGTGCGCCTCCAGTACGGCAGAGCTCTAGCTCTGCTCAGAGCCCCGATCTGGCAGAGTTTCTGGCGCGAGGCTGCTCGGCCGGGGGCTCGCCTTGCCCAGACTTGCCTTGCTTTTAGGCTCCCTCCCCAGGAAGGAGCTGTCTGAGCGAGCCTGGGAGACGCCACTGGTGCCTTCCTTGCCTCAGCTCCAATCCTGCCTTGCCTTTGCACATAGGTGCCAGGCGTGGTTGGGGAGGGCTTAGGGGTGGTGGGTTGCACACTGCCAAGGGCTTCAGCAGTGAGAGCTCTGTCAGAGGGAAGGGAAGGGCAACTGCAGGGCTCCTCCAGCGGTTTCTAGGCCGCCTAGAATCAGCGGCCGCACCGAGAGCACCAGGCTCCAGGGCCCCTGGCTGGGGTTTTCAGCCCCGCACACACGGAGGCTGATTCCTTGGGTGCCCAGAAAGTGTATGACAGACGTAGGTTCCCTAGCACTCTCCTCCCCAGCAGAGACATGTGCAGGTGTTGGGGCCTGATCCTGCGTGTCTGGGTTCCTGCCCACAGCCCCAACTCAGGGGAAGCAGCCCCTGAGGCAAGACCTGCTGGAGGAGCCCTGCGCCCCGCCTGATAGGCGAGTGCACAGCCAGCAGGGAAGCGAGCCTCCTCGGGGAAGAGGAGGCAGCCCAGCCCCGTCAAGTTGAAAGCCCTGCTTGCACGGAGCTAAGTGCGCCTCCAGTACGGCAGAGCTCTAGCTCTGCTCAGAGCCCCGATCTGGCAGAGTTCCTGGCGCGAGGCTGCTCTGCCGGGGGCTAGCCTTGCCCAGACTTGCCTTGCTTTTAGGCTGCCTCTCCAGGAAGGAGCAGGCAGCAGGAGCCTGGGAGTCGCCACTGGCGCCTTTCTTGCCTCAGCTCCAATCCTGCCTTGCCTTTGCACTTAGGTCCCAGTCCTCCTTAAGGAGAGCTTAGGGGCTGGTGGGTTGCACACTGCCAAGGGCTCCAGCAGTGAGAATTCTGTCAGAGGGAAGGGAAGGGCAACTGCAGGGCTCCTCCAGCGGTTGCTTGGCCGCCCAGATTCAGCGCCACACGGAGAGCACCAGGCTCCCAGGCCCCTGGCTGGGGTTTTCAGCCCCGCACACACGGAGGCTGATTCCTTGGGTGCCCAGAAAGTGTATGACAGACGTAGGTTCCCTAGCACTCTCCTCCCCAGCAGAGACATGTGCAGGTGTTTGGGGCCTGATCCTGCGTGTCTGGGTTCCTGCCCACAGCCCCAACTCAGGGGAAGCAGCCCCTGAGGCAAGACCTGCTGGAGGAGCCCTGCGCCCCGCCGATAGGCGAGTGCACAGCCAGCAGGGAAGCGAGCCTCCTCGGGGGAAGAGGAGGCAGCAAGTCCCCGTCAAGCTGAAATCCCTGCTTACACGAAGCTAAGTGCGACTCCAGTACGGCAGATCTCTAGCTCTGTTCAGAGGCCCGATCTGGCAGAGTTCCTGGCACCAAGATGCTCTGCCATAGGCGAGCCTTGCGCAGACTTGCCTTGCTTTAAGGCTCCCTCCCAGGAAGGAGCAGGCTGTGTGAGGCTCGGAAACGCCACTGGCGCCTTCCTGGCTTCAGCTCTACCCCTGCCTTGCCTTTGCACTTAGGTCCCAAGCGTCCTTGAGGAGGGCTTAGGGGCTGGTGGGTTGCACACTGCCAAGGGCTCCAGCAGTGAAAGCTCTGTCAGAGGGAAGCGAAGGGCAACAGCAGGGCTCCTTCAGCGGTTCCTTGGCCGCCCAGACAAAGCTCCGCACGGAGAGCACCAGGTTCCAAGGGCCCCTGGCTGGGTTTTGCATCCCCACACTCCCAGAGGCTGACTCCGTGGGTGCCTAGAAAGTGTGTGAGAGACGTAGGTTCCCTAGCACTCTCCTCCCCAGCAGAGACATGTGCAGGTGGTTGGGGCCTTATCCTGCGTGTCTGGGTTCCCGCCCACAGCCTCAACTCAGGGGAAGCAGCCCCTGAGGCAAGACCTGCTGGAGGAGCCCTGCGCGCCCGCCTGATAGGCGAGAGCACAGCCAGCAGTGTAGCGAGCCTCCTCGGGAGAAGAGGAGGCAGCCGAGCCCAGTCAAGAGGAAAGCCCTGCTTGCACGGAGCTAAGTGGGCCTCCAGTACGGCAGAGCTCTAGCTCTGCTCAGAGCCCCGATCTGGCAGAGTTTCTGGCGCGAGGCTGCTCGGCCGGGGGCTCGCCTTGCCCAGACTTGCCTTGCTTTTAGGCTCCCTCCCCAGGAAGGAGCTGTCTGAGCGAGCCTGGGAGACGCCACTGGTGCCTTCCTTGCCTCAGCTCCAATCCTGCCTTGCCTTTGCACATAGGTGCCAGGCGTCGTTGGGGAGGGCTTAGGGGTGGTGGGTTGCACACTGCCAAGGGCTTCAGCAGTGAGAGCTCTGTCAGAGGGAAGGGAAGGGCAACTGCAGGGCTCCTCCAGCGGTTTCTAGGCCGCCTAGAATCAGCGCCGCACCGAGAGCACCAGGCTCCCAGGGCCCCTGGCTGGGGTTTTCAGCCCCGCACACACGGAGGCTGATTCCTTGGGTGCCCAGAAAGTGTATGACAGACGTAGGTTCCCTAGCACTCTCCTCCCCAGCAGAGACATGTGCAGGTGTTGGGGCCTGATCCTGCGTGTCTGGGTTCCTGCCCACAGCCCCAACTCAGGGGAAGCAGCCCCTGAGGCAAGACCTGCTGGAGGAGCCCTGCGCCCCCGCCTGATAGGCGAGTGCACAGCCAGCAGGGAAGCGAGCCTCCTCGGGGAAGAGGAGGCAGCCCAGCCCCGTCAAGTTGAAAGCCCTGCTTGCACGGAGCTAAGTGCGCCTCCAGTACGGCAGAGCTCTAGCTCTGCTCAGAGCCCCGATCTGGCAGAGTTCCTGGCGCGAGGCTGCTCTGCCGGGGGCTAGCCTTGCCCAGACTTGCCTTGCTTTTAGGCTGCCTCTCCAGGAAGGAGCAGGCAGCAGGAGCCTGGGAGTCGCCACTGGCGCCTTTCTTGCCTCAGCTCCAATCCTGCCTTGCCTTTGCACTTAGGTCCCAGTCCTCCTTAAGGAGAGCTTAGGGGCTGGTGGGTTGCACACTGCCAAGGGCTCCAGCAGTGAGAATTCTGTCAGAGGGAAGGGAAGGGCAACTGCAGGGCTCCTCCAGCGGTTGCTTGGCCGCCCAGATTCAGCGCCACACGGAGAGCACCAGGCTCCCAGGGCCCCTGGCTGGGGTTTTCAGCCCCGCACACACGGAGGCTGATTCCTTGGGTGCCCAGAAAGTGTATGACAGACGTAGGTTCCCTAGCACTCTCCTCCCCAGCAGAGACATGTGCAGGTGTTTGGGGCCTGATCCTGCGTGTCTGGGTTCCTGCCCACAGCCCCAACTCAGGGGAAGCAGCCCCTGAGGCAAGACCTGCTGGAGGAGCCCTGCGCCCCCGCCTGATAGGCGAGTGCACAGCCAGCAGGGAAGCGAGCCTCCTCGGGGAAGAGGAGGCAGCAAGTCCCCGTCAAGCTGAAATCCCTGCTTACACGAAGCTAAGTGCGACTCCAGTACGGCAGATCTCTAGCTCTGTTCAGAGGCCCGATCTGGCAGAGTTCCTGGCACCAAGATGCTCTGCCATAGGCGAGCCTTGCGCAGACTTGCCTTGCTTTAAGGCTCCCTCCCCAGGAAGGAGCAGGCTGTGTGAGGCTCGGAAACGCCACTGGCGCCTTCCTGGCTTCAGCTCTACCCCTGCCTTGCCTTTGCACTTAGGTCCCAAGCGTCCTTGAGGAGGGCTTAGGGGCTGGTGGGTTGCACACTGCCAAGGGCTCCAGCAGTGAAAGCTCTGTCAGAGGGAAGCGAAGGGCAACAGCAGGGCTCCTTCAGCGGTTCCTTGGCCGCCCAGACAAAGCTCCGCACGGAGAGCACCAGGTTCCAAGGGCCCCTGGCTGGGTTTTGCATCCCCACACTCCCAGAGGCTGACTCCGTGGGTGCCTAGAAAGTGTGTGAGAGACGTAGGTTCCCTAGCACTCTCCTCCCCAGCAGAGACATGTGCAGGTGGTTGGGGCCTTATCCTGCGTGTCTGGGTTCCCGCCCACAGCCTCAACTCAGGGGAAGCAGCCCCTGAGGCAAGACCTGCTGGAGGAGCCCTGCGCGCCCGCCTGATAGGCGAGAGCACAGCCAGCAGTGTAGCGAGCCTCCTCGGGAGAAGAGGAGGCAGCCGAGCCCAGTCAAGAGGAAAGCCCTGCTTGCACGGAGCTAAGTGGGCCTCCAGTACGGCAGAGCTCTAGCTCTGCTCAGAGCCCCGATCTGGCAGAGTTTCTGGCGCGAGGCTGCTCGGCCGGGGCTCGCCTTGCCCAGACTTGCCTTGCTTTTAGGCTCCCTCCCCAGGAAGGAGCTGTCTGAGCGAGCCTGGGAGACGCCACTGGTGCCTTCCTTGCCTCAGCTCCAATCCTGCCTTGCCTTTGCACATAGGTGCCAGGCGTCGTTGGGGAGGGCTTAGGGGGTGGTGGGTTGCACACTGCCAAGGGCTTCAGCAGTGAGAGCTCTGTCAGAGGGAAGGGAAGGGCAACTGCAGGGCTCCTCCAGCGGTTTCTAGGCCGCCTAGAATCAGCGCCGCACCGAGAGCACCAGGCTCCCAGGGCCCCTGGCTGGGGTTTTCAGCCCCGCACACACGGAGGCTGATTCCTTGGGTGCCCAGAAAGTGTATGACAGACGTAGGTTCCCTAGCACTCTCCTCCCCAGCAGAGACATGTGCAGGTGTTGGGGCCTGATCCTGCGTGTCTGGGTTCCTGCCCACAGCCCCAACTCAGGGGAAGCAGCCCCTGAGGCAAGACCTGCTGGAGGAGCCCTGCGCCCCCGCCTGATAGGCGAGTGCACAGCCAGCAGGGAAGCGAGCCTCCTCGGGGGAAGAGGAGGCAGCCCAGCCCCGTCAAGTTGAAAGCCCTGCTTGCACGGAGCTAAGTGCGCCTCCAGTACGGCAGAGCTCTAGCTCTGCTCAGAGCCCCGATCTGGCAGAGTTCCTGGCGCGAGGCTGCTCTGCCGGGGGCTAGCCTTGCCCAGACTTGCCTTGCTTTTAGGCTGCCTCTCCAGGAAGGAGCAGGCAGCAGGAGCCTGGGAGTCGCCACTGGCGCCTTTCTTGCCTCAGCTCCAATCCTGCCTTGCCTTTGCACTTAGGTCCCAGTCCTCCTTAAGGAGAGCTTAGGGGCTGGTGGGTTGCACACTGCCAAGGGCTCCAGCAGTGAGAATTCTGTCAGAGGGAAGGGAAGGGCAACTGCAGGGCTCCTCCAGCGGTTGCTTGGCCGCCCAGATTCAGCGCCACACGGAGAGCACCAGGCTCCCAGGGCCCCTGGCTGGGGTTTTCAGCCCCGCACACACGGAGGCTGATTCCTTGGGTGCCCAGAAAGTGTATGACAGACGTAGGTTCCCTAGCACTCTCCTCCCCAGCAGAGACATGTGCAGGTGTTTGGGGCCTGATCCTGCGTGTCTGGGTTCCTGCCCACAGCCCCAACTCAGGGGAAGCAGCCCCTGAGGCAAGACCTGCTGGAGGAGCCCTGCGCCCCCGCCTGATAGGCGAGTGCACAGCCAGCAGGGAAGCGAGCCTCCTCGGGGAAGAGGAGGCAGCAAGTCCCCGTCAAGCTGAAATCCCTGCTTACACGAAGCTAAGTGCGACTCCAGTACGGCAGATCTCTAGCTCTGTTCAGAGGCCCGATCTGGCAGAGTTCCTGGCACCAAGATGCTCTGCCATAGGCGAGCCTTGCGCAGACTTGCCTTGCTTTAAGGCTCCCTCCCCAGGAAGGAGCAGGCTGTGTGAGGCTCGGAAACGCCACTGGCGCCTTCCTGGCTTCAGCTCTACCCCTGCCTTGCCTTTGCACTTAGGTCCCAAGCGTCCTTGAGGAGGGCTTAGGGGCTGGTGGGTTGCACACTGCCAAGGGCTCCAGCAGTGAAAGCTCTGTCAGAGGGAAGCGAAGGGCAACAGCAGGGCTCCTTCAGCGGTTCCTTGGCCGCCCAGACAAAGCTCCGCACGGAGAGCACCAGGTTCCAAGGGCCCCTGGCTGGGTTTTGCATCCCCACACTCCCAGAGGCTGACTCCGTGGGTGCCTAGAAAGTGTGTGAGAGACGTAGGTTCCCTAGCACTCTCCTCCCCAGCAGAGACATGTGCAGGTGGTTGGGGCCTTATCCTGCGTGTCTGGGTTCCCGCCCACAGCCTCAACTCAGGGGAAGCAGCCCCTGAGGCAAGACCTGCTGGAGGAGCCCTGCGCGCCCGCCTGATAGGCGAGAGCACAGCCAGCAGTGTAGCGAGCCTCCTCGGGAGAAGAGGAGGCAGCCGAGCCCAGTCAAGAGGAAAGCCCTGCTTGCACGGAGCTAAGTGGGCCTCCAGTACGGCAGAGCTCTAGCTCTGCTCAGAGCCCCGATCTGGCAGAGTTTCTGGCGCGAGGCTGCTCGGCCGGGGGCTCGCCTTGCCCAGACTTGCCTTGCTTTTAGGCTCCCTCCCCAGGAAGGAGCTGTCTGAGCGAGCCTGGGAGACGCCACTGGTGCCTTCCTTGCCTCAGCTCCAATCCTGCCTTGCCTTTGCACATAGGTGCCAGGCGTCGTTGGGGAGGGCTTAGGGGGTGGTGGGTTGCACACTGCCAAGGGCTTCAGCAGTGAGAGCTCTGTCAGAGGGAAGGGAAGGGCAACTGCAGGGCTCCTCCAGCGGTTTCTAGGCCGCCTAGAATCAGCGCCGCACCGAGAGCACCAGGCTCCCAGGGCCCCTGGCTGGGGTTTTCAGCCCCGCACACACGGAGGCTGATTCCTTGGGTGCCCAGAAAGTGTATGACAGACGTAGGTTCCCTAGCACTCTCCTCCCCAGCAGAGACATGTGCAGGTGGTTGGGGCCTGATCCTGCGTGTCTGGGTTCCTGCCCACAGCCCCAACTCAGGGGAAGCAGCCCCTGAGGCAAGACCTGCTGGAGGAGCCCTGCGCCCCCGCCTGATAGGCGAGTGCACAGCCAGCAGGGAAGCGAGCCTCCTCGGGGGAAGAGGAGGCAGCCCAGCCCCGTCAAGTTGAAAGCCCTGCTTGCACGGAGCTAAGTGCGCCTCCAGTACGGCAGAGCTCTAGCTCTGCTCAGAGCCCCGATCTGGCAGAGTTCCTGGCGCGAGGCTGCTCTGCCGGGGGCTAGCCTTGCCCAGACTTGCCTTGCTTTTAGGCTGCCTCTCCAGGAAGGAGCAGGCAGCAGGAGCCTGGGAGTCGCCACTGGCGCCTTTCTTGCCTCAGCTCCAATCCTGCCTTGCCTTTGCACTTAGGTCCCAGTCCTCCTTAAGGAGAGCTTAGGGGCTGGTGGGTTGCACACTGCCAAGGGCTCCAGCAGTGAGAATTCTGTCAGAGGGAAGGGAAGGGCAACTGCAGGGCTCCTCCAGCGGTTGCTTGGCCGCCCAGATTCAGCGCCACACGGAGAGCACCAGGCTCCCAGGGCCCCTGGCTGGGGTTTTCAGCCCCGCACACACGGAGGCTGATTCCTTGGGTGCCCAGAAAGTGTATGACAGACGTAGGTTCCCTAGCACTCTCCTCCCCAGCAGAGACATGTGCAGGTGTTTGGGGCCTGATCCTGCGTGTCTGGGTTCCTGCCCACAGCCCCAACTCAGGGGAAGCAGCCCCTGAGGCAAGACCTGCTGGAGGAGCCCTGCGCCCCGCCTGATAGGCGAGTGCACAGCCAGCAGGGAAGCGAGCCTCCTCGGGGGAAGAGGAGGCAGCAAGTCCCCGTCAAGCTGAAATCCCTGCTTACACGAAGCTAAGTGCGACTCCAGTACGGCAGATCTCTAGCTCTGTTCAGAGGCCCGATCTGGCAGAGTTCCTGGCACCAAGATGCTCTGCCATAGGCGAGCCTTGCGCAGACTTGCCTTGCTTTAAGGCTCCCTCCCCAGGAAGGAGCAGGCTGTGTGAGGCTCGGAAACGCCACTGGCGCCTTCCTGGCTTCAGCTCTACCCCTGCCTTGCCTTTGCACTTAGGTCCCAAGCGTCCTTGAGGAGGGCTTAGGGGCTGGTGGGTTGCACACTGCCAAGGGCTCCAGCAGTGAAAGCTCTGTCAGAGGGAAGCGAAGGGCAACAGCAGGGCTCCTTCAGCGGTTCCTTGGCCGCCCAGACAAAGCTCCGCACGGAGAGCACCAGGTTCCAAGGGCCCCTGGCTGGGTTTTGCATCCCCACACTCCCAGAGGCTGACTCCGTGGGTGCCTAGAAAGTGTGTGAGAGACGTAGGTTCCCTAGCACTCTCCTCCCCAGCAGAGACATGTGCAGGTGGTTGGGGCCTTATCCTGCGTGTCTGGGTTCCCGCCCACAGCCTCAACTCAGGGGAAGCAGCCCCTGAGGCAAGACCTGCTGGAGGAGCCCTGCGCGCCCGCCTGATAGGCGAGAGCACAGCCAGCAGTGTAGCGAGCCTCCTCGGGAGAAGAGGAGGCAGCCGAGCCCAGTCAAGAGGAAAGCCCTGCTTGCACGGAGCTAAGTGGGCCTCCAGTACGGCAGAGCTCTAGCTCTGCTCAGAGCCCCGATCTGGCAGAGTTTCTGGCGCGAGGCTGCTCGGCCGGGGGCTCGCCTTGCCCAGACTTGCCTTGCTTTTAGGCTCCCTCCCCAGGAAGGAGCTGTCTGAGCGAGCCTGGGAGACGCCACTGGTGCCTTCCTTGCCTCAGCTCCAATCCTGCCTTGCCTTTGCACATAGGTGCCAGGCGTCGTTGGGGAGGGCTTAGGGGGTGGTGGGTTGCACACTGCCAAGGGCTTCAGCAGTGAGAGCTCTGTCAGAGGGAAGGGAAGGGCAACTGCAGGGCTCCTCCAGCGGTTTCTAGGCCGCCTAGAATCAGCGCCGCACCGAGAGCACCAGGCTCCCAGGGCCCCTGGCTGGGGTTTTCAGCCCCGCACACACGGAGGCTGATTCCTTGGGTGCCAGAAAGTGTATGACAGACGTAGGTTCCCTAGCACTCTCCTCCCCAGCAGAGACATGT